>NW_016826690.1:887408-901324 GCF_001698545.2 Rhinopithecus bieti
AAAAAAAAAAAAAAAAAAAAAAAAAAAAAAAAAAAAAAAAAAAACAACTTTGTACCCTTTAATCAATATTCCTCCATTTGGTGCCACCCTCCCAATCCATAGTAACCGCCATTCTTCTCTCTTCTTTATGAGGTCAATTTTTTTTTTTAGATTTTTTATATAAATGAAATAACGTGGTTTTTGTCTTCCTGTGCCTGGATTATTTCGCTCAGCATAATGTCCTCTAGGTTAATCTATGTGTTCATTGAAGCATTATTTGCAATAGCCAAAATATGGAATCAATGTAAGTGTCCATCACTGATGAATAAAGAAAACGTGATATATATACACAATGGAATACTATTCAGCTGTTTTTTTAAATGAAGGCAATAGTTTGAGAACAGTCATCTATAAATTTTATTTTAGCATCATTGTTTAATTTAAATTATTACTTAGAGTAGCTATCATCAGAAAGACAAAAGATAGTAAGTCTTGGCAAGGATGTGGCAAAAAGGAAATCCTCAAAAGCTGTTGGGAATGTAAATTAGAGTAACCATTGAGGGAAACAATATGGAGGTTACTCACAAAATCAAAAAAAGAACTACCATATGATTCAGCAATGTCACTCCTGAGTATATAGTCAAAGGAAATAAAATCAGTATGTTGAAAAAATATCTCTGTACTTTTATATTTATTGCAATGTTATTCACAGTAGCCAAGATGTGGAATCAATCTATGTGTCCATCAATAGATGACTGGATAAAGAAAATATGATGTATATACACAATGGAATACAATTTGGACATTAAAAATAATGAAATTCTGTCATTTTCAATAATATACATGAACCTGGGGAAAATTATGTTAAATGAAATAAGCCAGACACAGAAAGACAATCACAGCATTGTCTCACTCATATGTAGAATGTAAAGAAGTTACTGTCATAGAAGTAATGAGCAAAAACAGTGTTTACCAGGGGCTGGGATGGTTGGGGTACTGTGGAGACTGGAATGATACTGATCAAAGGATATAAAATTTCAGTTAGATGGGATGAATAAGCCCAAGGGGTCTATTGTACAACATGGTAGCTATAGTTAACAATATATTGCATTCTTGAAAAATGTTGAGAGTGACTATAAGTTGTTCTCACCAGAAAAAGGATAATTATGTGAAGTCATCCATATGTTAACTAGCTGAATGTAGTCATTCCACCATGTATATATACTTTAAAACATCATCTTGTACTGTGCATGGTAAGTACATACAATTGTATCTGTCAGTTTAAAATAAGATAAAATAATATAATTACTTTCAAGCTTGTGAAGGAGTCACCACACGGACAGTATAACAGAAAATCTCTGCTAGGTTGAACTTTGTGATGAACACAAAATACTTAATAAACATATTTTTCTGATCTGCCTATGCAACAGGATCAATCTGTTCCTGTTGAGGACCTGATAACTTCCTACTGCGCACTCAACAGGAAATTGTTCTGAAAGTGCTCTGCCCATCAACCTTCAATATAAGAACATACATTTTATGATTTACTCCCAGAGTTTTGCAGTGGCACAACTTTACACAACAAATTTGATCAAAATAGAAATACTTTAATCAATTTTCTTTGGCGTAACTCACCTTAGAACTTGTCCTCATAGGGTTTCACATATTTCACATTTAGTTGCATCATAGTAAAATCAAGGTGTATATCATTCGTACTTCCATTTCACAAATTATGGGAATGTTTCATTTTACTGGTTTTGTTTTGCTGTTTATTTCAGTGTTGCTTCATGGAAAATTGAATGTAGTAATTAGAAATGGTAAAATTTGTAAAATCTAGGATCTCGAAATTTGTACAATGTTTTCATGACATTATTAACAAAAAAATTATCGAGTCTAGTTACACATTCCAACCAGAGCTGTGTTGAACTAGGGTACACAGGAGAGCTTTTTAGTATGAACTGATATTCACACTTAAGAATTGCTTATATTTTTAGGAAGCATGGCCAAATTTCTATATGAAACATCTAATTTTACAAAGTCTGACTGGGTTGTTGTTTATTTGGAAATAGTAGTCAAACTGTAACAAAAGTGGAAAATCTTTTGCACCGCTGTTGAGAAATGGGTGGATCAGGTAGAATAAGGCTTACAACACCACCAGTGGGTTAGCAGCCCCAAACATCTGAGACTCTCAGGACAGTGGAGAAATCTCTCTTTCTGTAGCCTCTGATTTGCTCTATCTCATGTGGAGGGCCTAATGAAGGAAAGAAACTGCATTCTAAATGGTGCAGAACAAATACCCTAAAAGGGAAGTGCTTGGATCTTTATTACTTTGGAGACCTAAAAGACAATGTACTTTCAAGTTAGTTTCTTCTGGTTAATCTCTTTGACTTGATGGAGACACATTGCATAAATCCATTGTCATATGAATAATACATAACAGCAATAATCTATTATCATAATGTGTTTAGGTATTCATAAAGTACATTTTCTATGTCTAAAGGAAAAGTAGCAGATTATTAAACTTCCAGTTTTATTTTATGATCTGCTCTGCCTCTTCAATTCATTCCACCTTTTTTTTTCAAAAAACAAATACATTCATATGAATGTATTTTTCAATTGCTTACCAAAGAAGCAATTTGGAAAACACTGATTGTTCATTTCCCTTTTACCTCCTTCTTTTAATTTATGTGTTGAGTACGGTACATCAGTTTATAGAGACCATGATTGAAAAAAGAGCTTTCAATCTTCCTCAGATAGCTTTGCTCTGAGTTTTACAATGGATGGTTTTGAAAAATCATGTAATAATGACTGAGCTTCTTAAAATAGTGAAGTAACAGTTATTTTTGTGATGTAATATAGTGATGTAAACGTGGCTCAAAAGGATTCCTATATCCTCCTCCCAAGCCCAGTTTTATGTTTAATTTTTGGTTGTCTTTCAGTTTTATGAAAACTTGCTATGCTTAATTCTACAAGCTACATAGTGTTTTTTAAAATTGATTCCAGAATTTGTCATCATATGCACCAGAATAAATACTTCAATAAGAGTAAAACTTCTTCTGCACTATCTTAGACAAAGAAAACATGAATACAGGCACAGCTAAGTCTCTTAAGCTCTTAGGTATCCTTAATACATTGACGGGGAAGTCAATATTGAATTTCAGATAACAACTGGAATTTTGACAGTGCTCATTAGTTAGTTTGGTCTGACCCTGGCTTCCATCAGTGCAAACATGATGCCCCAAGAGTCTCATGGAGCATTTAGAGCATATTCTACAGAACCATAGAAAGGGAGCAGGCAACTGGCAGAGAGTGTGGGCACCAGGCTGACAGCTCAGAGATGCCACTGGACCCACCTCATCAGCAATTTGGGCACTACTCACTCTTCTGAAAGTATGTGAAACCTTTTGGGCTGTTACTTTACACCGGGTAAAAAGCATCTACAGACCAAAAGAACCTGGGAAGAGGCTGTTCCTTCCCTTCAGAGCCAAAACACAGAGTTTAGACTCTTCAGGGGGTTTCTTTCACAAGGCAGTAACTCACAAATTAAGGATATTGAAATTGTGTATCTGAGATTTGCCCTCTACTGTCACTCATATTGTTCGTAAGAACAGGAACAGATAATATTTATTGGTTTGCTGTGTTCCAGCAACCACACACAGATATTAACTCTAATCGCTACACCAGAGTTTTATGGTAAGTATTGTTTAGTATTACCATTACACAGATGAGAAAATTGAGGCTTTGAAAGCCTGAATAATTTGTGAAAAGATACAAAGCTTCTATGTAGTCAGACTGGGATTTTAACCTACTTGTACCTAACATTGGATCCTAGACTCTTCAATAGGTTACACTTCCTTTGAGCTGGGAAAAGGTAGCACAAATCATTTATTTAACACAAATCATTTATTTTTAAATCACTGATACTAGTCTTATTGTTTAAGGCATTTAATCTAAGTTGACTTCCCCAAAGGACTGTGCAGATGTTTTCTCAAATTAAAATGTATTTCAGGACAACAAGTACTAGAGAATTTAATTTAACTAAACAGTAAATTCCAGAAATTGGGGGATCTTTTTGCCTCCTATACAATTTTATTCTTATAACTATGTGTCCTGGCCAGTCATGATAACATATACTTGTTCAATTGATAAAAACTGAACTGAATTCAAGTCATAGACTTATTGTAGAGGCTTGGGCACATTTGCAGAATATACACTTGGAATATGCAATGAGGAATAGAGGTTAAGAAGGGAATAAGTAATTACAATTACATAGTAATTACATAAGTAAATACAATTATAAGTCATTACTTAAAACAATATTATTATTATTATTATTATTTTGAGACAGAGTCTCGCTCTTGTCACCCAGGCTGAAGTGCAATGGCGGGATCTCGGCTCACTGCAACCTCCTTCACCCAGGTTCAAGTGATTCTCCTGCCTCAGCCTCCCAAGTAGCTGGGATTGAAGGCACCCACCACCATGCCCAGCTAATTTTTTTTTTTTTTTGTATTTTTAGTTGAGACAGGATTTCACCATGTTGGTCAGGCTGGTCTTGAACTCTTGGCCTCAGGTGATCTGCCCGCCTCAGCCTCCCAAAAGTTCTGGGATTACAGGTGTGAGTCACCGTACTCGGGCGACAATATCATTATTATAAACACAGAAAATTCCTGTTTTTTATATCAGTCATCCTAGAACAGGGATGCTATCAGCTCCTAGGGATAACTCTTCCCACATCGTCTGGGACATAATTATATTTAATTAAAACCTGAAGTGGTATCTAAAGATAATGACAAAGTCTTAAATGGGCAGAGGGTTTCAATTTCTCAAACAAATGTGAGTTTGTTACTATGTTATGTACCATAGTAATCTAAGGGCTACTATATTGTTTCTTACATTAGTGTAACCATGGTGAAAAGCAAAGAGAAAATAAAGAATTCTTGTTCATGTTTTAATGTATAAGAGCCGCTTTACAGCATTTTTATAGAAGCTCTTCTTTGAGCCTACTAAGAGTTCATTGAAATTAGCTGCGTAGAGTTTAAATCCAGCAAGGAAATTAAGGCACAGAGAGGTTGTGAGTAACAAAAAGTAAAACTGGAAAGTGAATCAAAGTGTTTTGGGTGAAAAGTTAATATATTTAATAGTATGTATGATTCCTCAATCTAACTTAGGTTAAAATAATCAAAATAAAATAAGGTGAACTTTTTTTTTTTTTATGAGCAAGGTAGCAGAAATGGAATTTCCAAACATCTAGATCTTAGATCTTTATTATTCTAAGCAATTTTAGTGCCATTTGAGAATCTTCATTTCTGTACTCTTCTTCAATAATAACATTAAAGCAATTGAGTGTACATAATAATCGGTGACAATTTTCTAGTGTAAAATTTTCTGTCTTTGTTACATTCTTCATCAATTTTCAAAATATCATCTAAAAGGAAAGCCTAGGCAGGGCGCAGTGGCTCACACCTGTAATCCCAGCACTTTGGGAGGCCGAGGTGGGCGGATCACCTGGGGTCAGGAGTTGAAGACCAGCCTGGCCAACATGGTGAAACCCCATCTCTACTAATGCCTGTAATCCTGGCTACTCGGGAGGCTAAGTTAGGAGAATCTCTTGAACCGGGGAGGGGGAGGTTGCAATGAGCCGAGGTTGCACTTCAGCCTGGGTGACAAGAGCAAAACTCCGTCTTAAAAAAAAAAAGAAAAAGAAAAGAAAAGAAAAGAAAAGGGAAAGGTAGTTTTAAGTGTATTTGTAAGGAAGAGGGCAGACAAAAGGAAGGTATCATTCAAGGTTTACACAAGATTGTTTTTATTTAGGAATGCCTTTCTTTTGAAGGTTTATAATTGGTGTTTGGTAGAATTTAGTAAGTGTTCCAGACCCAGCTCTCTTTCGACTGATAGTTCAGAATGCATCTCAGCCTCATCTCCTTTTACCCCAGCCTGTGACAAGAAGTGCTTTCTCTGAAAATAAAAAGCTGTACACACAGTTCTGTCGATATTACATTTGCTTCTTTGTCATATGTTTAAGTTAGGTAGAATTAGTGGTAAGTTTTCTAAGTTTCTCAGTGTTTAAAAAATTCTTCCTTAAAATTGGTGAGTCAACATTTATTTCCAGTTGGACTTTGCAGACATCTTATAGGTGTATACCTTGAATAACTTTCGCTTTTCAAGGTTTGCTTTCTCTTTTGATAAATGCAATAACATTTGCCCTATTAAATATGTTCTAAGACTTCATTAAACACACACCAAAAAACAGAATCTTAAGTGTAGGCATTTTCTGCTCATGTATCACTCATCTACTTCTTCCAAGAAAAGTTGATCCTGAAGAAATGAATTACTGTTTTTTTTTTCTTTTTAAAGTTATTTAGGTGGGGCAGTATGTGTTTAGGTAGGTACGTACCTATGTGGTTATTTGGTTGTTCCTATGTTATGTACCAGCTCTCTAGGATAAATTGTAGAGTTTATTTTGTTACGTTGTTGGAGCAACCTCCTTGGCATTTATTAGAGGGGCAGATTTCCATTTCCTGAACAGCAACTTCATAACAATTCTTGATGAACGTGAATGCCATCAATAGGTCAATTCTCAGTTTCCTTCTCATTTGACTAAGAAGTGGTCTCTTCCCAGCTTTATTGCATAGGCATGAACATTGAGTTACTTTTTCATGGCTTTGGACATTGATTCTTTCTTATGACTCCCAGTAGGCTACCTTTCAGATAGTTTTACAAGATGTGTCATACATTTTAAATGCATCTTGCATTTCTCTATATTTCATAAAAAGACAATTTGTGTTTAGATCTCATCTTTCTGGGAGTTCTTTGAAGCTTCTATTCCTAATCTTTCAGGTGGGACCAGTCTTCAGGAAGTTATTAGGAGTTTAAAAATATAAGCAGTTTGTGTGATGTGTGTGTGCAACAACCCTAAGTTAAAGCCCTACATAAAGTAATCTACAAAATAGTATTTTTGGCTCTTTGTATATATTTCTGTGAACATTGTTTGGAATTAAAATATGGTGCCCTTACAGAACTATAATCTATGATAATTATCTTTAAACTTCTAAGCTGTGAAGCAGTAGAAAAATCTACTGTGATTTGGGTAAGCTTTTCTTCTCTTAACTTTCTTTGCTATCTTGGAAAAGCATAACATATTATTACTAATACATTTTTTTAAAGAATTTGTTCTTTTTTTTTTTCTCAATGTTCAGCCTAAAGCCAAGTAAGACATGCTTTAAAATAAAATGCCCCTTCCAATGTTTAATTCAGCCCAAATAAAAAAGAAACTGTTTTTCTTAATTAAAATTAGTTATGATAATTGTATTATGAATCAGCAATATTCCCAAAAGGTGGCATGCTTGAATCATGGAATATGTTTTCTACCAAAGACGTCTTAACATATTCAAAGAAATTGAGGAAATATTTATTGATCTTATGGCAATTGTCTTTTTTAAAACATTTGTGCACATTCTAAAATAGGCTATAAAAGTTATCCAAGTGTGTTGCTCTTGATTATTAAAAGCTAAACATTTCAAGTCGATCTATCAATTAGTATTTTGACTGAAAATTGAAATCTTTTCCAGCAATATTTAAATTGCACTATGGCTTTTCCAGATTTTACATGTATCTAAATCTGTATCTGTCTATATGTCTCCAATGAAAATCCCCACTTTATTATGTCATAAAAATGAATTAATGTTGGAAATATTTGTAAATAAATAAAATTTTATGTGAGATAGATATAGCATGAAACAAAAGTTGGCAGGTTATAATATGAAAATAAAATATTTTCTTTTGGGCCTAGCAGCATCATTTGTGTAATGCATAATGATAAAAGATACATTAGGTCGCGATAGTTCCCAACATGTATTTTAGGTATATATCAAACCCTTCTTTTCCTTGCAGTATCATAGTAATCACTTGTGTGTATTTGCATGTTCAATTTTACAAAATCAAAACAATATGTACCTAATACTTAATATTTAAAATAACTATAAATTATAGGTTTATTTTGTTATTTGTTGCAGCAACTCAGCAACTTCCTTGGCTTACATTCCCCCACCCCCGTTTCTTTTTTTGTTTTTTGTTTTTTTTTTTGAGACGGAGTTTCACTCTTGTTGCCCAGGCTGGAGTGCAGTGGGACAGTCTTGGCTCACTGCAACCTCCACCTCCTGTGTTCAGGTGGTTCTCCTGCCTCAGCCTCCCAAGCAGCTGGGATTACAGGCACCCACCACCATGCCCAGTTACTTTTGTATTTTTAGTAGGGACAGGGTTTCACCATGTTGGTCAGTCTGTCTCGAACTCCTGACCTCAGGTGATCTGCCCACCTTGGCCTCCCAAAGTGCTGGGATTATAGGCATGAGCCACTGCACCTGGCCATATTTTCCCTATTTTTAATCAATCCATTGCTAAGCATCCAATGGACTATACTCCAAAAGCTAATTTGTTTGGAAATTGGAATTTGTTTTCTATAGACTCAGCAGTAATCACATTGGGTAAGGTTTCATACTAACTTCATGAAAGTACTTAAATCATAATGCAAATGAAATACACTTAAAATTTTTTAAATGTAGCAATATACACAGTTGCATACTAGTTATTAATCAGTAGTTATTCACTAGAAAATAAACTTCGAAATGAATGAACATTTAAGCCATTTTTAAAATTCGTATTATGAATACTTACCTCCAGTCAAAATCCCTTGTATTGCTAACTCTGTTTACCTTAAATAAGATCAGAATCAAGTTAGAAGTGGTCAGACACAGTGGAGCAAATCTTTCTGTAGAAGAAACAGAAGGTTTGGAAGATATTGGGATTTAATGCTTGAGCACCCAAGGGCTCTGAAGGCATAAGCCAGGTAGTGAAAGCTCAAATCTGGTCCAAGAACTGTGAAATGGTAAGAAATTTAAGAAGTCAGAAACCACATGTGAGTAACGTGAAAGGCATGGAATGAAGCACGCTTCCCACCTGACATGTAGGGGGAAAGAATCAGGCACTTTGGAGAATTTCTTCCCAGCCTGAAGATGGGGAATTTTAATTGATAGTGAAAACTGGGTGCATAGCAGTTGCTCTGTAAACTCAATCAAAGAGAAAGAACTTTGTAGAAGTCTTACTACCAGCCAACGAGTACTTTTTTCTCTTCACTTTCTTCAACATACCCTGCAACCAAACCACAAATCCATAAATCATACAGGTGAATTCCAGTAGCTCTAGTATGAAGTACTTATACATTAAACATTTTACAGATAAATGACACTCATCATTGGTCAAATAAATATTATAGTGGACCCATGTTAAGTTGTTGTGGAAACCCAGGAGACTCAAATCAAATTGGAGAGAATATGAAAGACTTTCAGACAGCCACAATAGTTTGGCTGAAAGTTGAAGAAAATAATTTTGTTAATGGCATTGCAGCTGTTGTGTGCTGAGGTATTAATGAGCCCTGCATTGGCTCAGGTGAGAAATATTATAGGGTTAATATATAGCAGAAAGGATGAAGAGGACAGAAACTCAAAAGTTATTTAAGAATCTAAAAATGTGTGGTTAAGATAAAAAGGAGTTTAGATAATGCTTTGATCTTCCTCTAGTACAACTACATCTTTGTTGTTCCTTTTTGAAGATACAAGGAATACTCAAAGAGGCATATGTTTGAGGAGAAAGATACTGAATTTTTGTTTGGACACAGCAAATTTGAGTTGGTCATTGCCTTAGGGTTCTCCAGAGGGACAGAACTAATAGTATAGATGTATACATGAAGGAGAGTCTATGGAATATTGACTCACGCGATCACAAGGCGAAGTCTCACCATAGGCCATCTGTAAGCTGAGAGGCAAGGAAGCAATTACAAGTCCCAAAACCTCAAAAGTAGGGAAGCCGACAGTGCAGCCTTCAGTCTGTGGCTGAAGGCCCGAGATCCCCTGGCAAACCACTGGTGTTTCAGTCCAGGAGTCAAAAAGCTGAAGAACTTGGAGACTGATGTTCGAGGGCAGGAAGAATCCAGTATGGGGAGAAAAATGAAGGCTGGAAGAGTCAGCAAGTCAGCTCCTTCCACCTTCTTCTGTCTGCCTTCTTTTGGCTGTGCTGGCAGCTAATTAGATGGTGCCCACCCAGACTGAGGGTGGGTCTGCCTATCCCAGTCCACTGGCTTAAATCTTGATCTCCTTTGGCAACAGACACACCCAGGAACAATACTTTGCCTTCTTCAATCCAATCATGTTGATACTCAATGTTAACCATCACAGTCATGTATTATATAGGAAGGAAAATTTAATATAATATTGGAAATGTATGCTCACAATTCTTATCTCTATGGATGCATAGATTTGAAATTCCCTATCCTATAGATAACATAAGGACAGAAAGTCCCGTTATTTGTTATTTTTTCTATATGTAGAAAGAGATCTTCCCCACCCTGCCCCTGTATGTACCATTCTTCGCTTTCACTACTACAGACTGTAACCATTCTCTTTTTCCCCAGTTGTTCAGTCCAAGAACATGAGGTCTTATTTGACTCTTCTCTCCTGCTCACATTTACTTGAAAGTCCTGTTAATGCTACCTAAAAACACATCTAGAGTTCAAACACTTCTCCCTGCATCCACTTTCTCACCCCTTTCAATTCATTATCATTTCAAACCTGAATTATTGCAATGACCTACCTAATGGTTTACTAGCTTCTAGCTTTTACCCAAGAACTATTTTCAATGAAGCAGCCAGAATGACCCCTTAAGTAAAAGTCAAATTATGTTACTCCTCTGCTCAAAACCCTGAAATGGCTGTCCATTTCACTCAGGATACAAACCAGAGTCTTTAAGGTGACTTCCACAAAATGCCTACATTACCTCTTCCCTCATAACCTACTATTCTCCCTCCTACTCACTCAGCTGCAGCCACAGTGGCCTTTTTCCAAGCTTTTGTACATACTGCCATATTTGAACCTCAGGACCTTTGCACTGGCTCTTTTATCTTCCAGATATCCTCGTTAGCAGCACCTTTGCCACTTTCTGCTATCTGTTCAACTATCACTTTCTGCTCTCTGTTCCACTATCCTATTTAAAAATGCAACCCAACCAAGCACTTTCCTCTCCTCCACATTTTCTTTTCCAGATATCATTCTAACTTACCCAATTTATTTGTACATTTTACCTACTATCTCTGCTGTTAGAATGTAAGCCACATATTAGGGATATTTATCTCCTTTTTCCATTGATGTGTGTCAAGAATCTAAAGTAGTATCTGACACATAGTAAGTGCTTGATAAATATTATTACAGCTTTAGGAGATAAAATTGAGAAATGAAAAATGTGTATATTGAAGGCATAATGTGATGATTTGATGCAAATATACATTGTGAAATTATCACAATCAAGCTAACACATTGGTTATCTCACATAGTTACCTTATTTTTTGTGATTAGAACACTTAAGATCTACTCTCAGCAAATTTCAAGTATACAGTATATTATAATTACCTATAGACACCATGTTGTACATTTGATTCCTAGAACTTATTCATCTTAAAACATTTCTCCATTTCCCATACCTCTGATTGCCTGACAGCCACCCTTCTTTTGTTGCTGTGATATGGTTTTGGTTTTTTTTTTAGATTTCACATATCAGAGAAATCACATAATATTTGTCTTTCCATGTCTGGTTTATTTTATTTAACGTAATGTCTTCCAGGTTCATCCATGTTGTTGTAAACAGCAAGATTTCCTTCTCTTTTATGATTGAATAATATTTTATTACATATATCATTGTTTCTTTATTCATTTATTCATGGATAGGTACCTAGTTTGTTTCCATATCTTAGCTACTGTGAATAATGCTGCAATGAATATAGCAATGCAGGTATCACTTCAAGATATTGATTTCATTTCCTTTGGATATATACCCAAAAGTAGGATTGCTGGATCTAGATTTCTTTTCTTTTCTTTCTTGTTTTTTCTTTTTCCTCTGATACGGGGTCTCACTCTGTTGCCCGGGCTGGAGTGCAGTGGTGCCATCTTGTCTCACTGCAACCTCTGCCTCCCGGGTTCAAGCAATTCTCATGCCTCAGCCTTCCAAGTAGCTGAGATTACAGGTGTGCACCACCACACCCAGCTAAGTTTTGTATTTTTAGTAGAATGGTGTTTCACCATGTTGGCCAGACTCGTCTCGAACTCCTGACTTCAGGTGATCTGCTTGTCTTGGCCTCCCAAAGTGCTAGGATTACAGGCATTAGCCACTGTGCCAGGCCCAATAGTTCTAGATTTCTGATGAACTTTTGCGGTGTTTTCCATAATGACTGTACCAACTTCCATTCCAGCCAAAGGGTACAAGGGTTCCCTTTTCTTCACATGCTTGCCAACACTTGTTATTACTCATCTTTTTGATAGTTGATAAATACTTGGTGTATTAAAAATTAGATGTTGAATAGCACTAATATTTTACAGGTGCAAGCCACTGCACCTTGCCACTAATATTTTAAATATGGTTTTGTGGTTATATGTTAACATAGAAAATATGAAAATATTAAGAAAACTAATTTTTAAAAAATTGAAGAAGAATATGATCAGGTTGAGTTAAATATGAATGACTTTTAGAGCTATGCAAACAATTAAAACTAACTGACAAGAGAGAATTTGTAAAGAGATTAACAGTGATTCATAAGTGCTGGGCGTGGTGGCTCACACTTGTAATCCTGGCACTGTGGGAGGCCTAGGCAGGCGGATCACGAGGTCAGGAGTTCTGGACCAGCCTGGCCAAGGTAGTGAAACCCTGTTTCTACTAAAACTACAAAAAATTAGCTGGACATAGTATTGGGTGCCTATAATCCCAGGCTACTCAGGAGGCTCAGGGAGGAGAATCACATGAACCTGGGAGGCGGAGGTTGCAGTGAGCCGAGATTGCGCTGTTGCACACCACCCTGGGCAACAGAGTGAGACTCTGTCTAAAAATAAATAAATAAATAAATAAGAGTTATTCATATGTGTGGATATTCGCTTAGCAAGGGAACAGCTTTCTGGATTTGTTTGTTTGTTTTTTCATTATATTCTGCTATATTGAGTAGAGTTTTCCATTAAATTTTTTCCTGATTGATTATCAATGGACAAACACCAATCCTTCTTAGCTTTAAATAACCTCTCTAGGCAAACAAGAACTAAGGAGAAAAAAATATATGTGAGACAAAACAATATTTCATAGTGTAGTTAGGTAATTTTGCCTTTGGTAGTTTTGTAGATTTAATTGTATTTCTTTGATTGAGCCAATTTCTTTTATATTGGTTATGTAGAGGTGCCAAAAGAGGGAAGCACCCAAATGAATCACATATGACAAATACACATACAAGCAGGTTAAAAAAACAGCAAAATATTTTAAATAGCTAAACAATTTTCTATTTGGCATTTTAAAAATCTAACTCAATTATAATCATTGTAGGTTCAAGATTTGTTTCAATTAACTCAAGTAATATTTTCTGGAAAGCTATGAGCACATGTTTTATGAATTCTAACTCTTTGGAATAAAAAACACAAATTGGCCTGTTTCCTTTTTCGTCATGCATCAACACCAGTTTGGGAATTTTCTTAAAATTTCTGTTAACATATAAGAGAAAAGATATGTTCTCTTAAGTGCTCTGGAAACAATATTATAAAACATATATAATGAGTAAATTTAATAAAATTTTAAAAATATTGAAATAAACATGTATTTTTAAATGATGTGTTGATATCTTAAATAGTGCTACAGAGGTAACAAAGTTTAAATTAATTAAAATTATATTCACCTTGAATACTGAATCTATTTCATGTCATTAATTCAACTAAAAATGGGAGACTAAATAAATTATATTATTGAAATTTAAAACATTGTAAAAATTTCAAAAAATGACAAGCTTGCTTTGTCCCTTTATTTCTTCTACAAATTCTTTAAAAACATGCTCTTAATTTTTTTTTTTTTTTTTTTTTTTTTTTTTT
>NW_016826690.1:902382-928569 GCF_001698545.2 Rhinopithecus bieti
AAAAAAAAAAAAAAGGTTGACATTTTTAATGAATTAAAGTGCAGAGAACTTTGTATTTAGTTTTAATTTTATTCAGTTACTTTAAGCTTCTTTATCTTATTATACATTATTAGAGTAAATTTATGTTTTATCTAATCTCATATTAAGGATTGAATAATATACTTTTGAAGTTTACAATAGTGTATTTATTATATGTATCTTGTTTTAATTTTCTCCAAGTGTTTTTAATAATTGAATTTTCCAATTTGTTTGCTATAAACATTGACCATTAAGAAAATAAACTGATGTAATGCTATCTGCTTCCTCAAATAATCCCCGCCCATTCCCCCCCACACACATTTATATCTTGGTTGTGTAGTTTATAGCATAATAAATATACATGCATATTTTAGAGTATAAGGTTAAATTCAAATCTGTGATGCTATATGCCATATAATTTCTGACCTCTTTGACAAATTTAATTGCCCCTTAAAGTTTCTATCACTTCTGTAATTTTATAACTTATTCTTGTAATAGTTGTTATATTTATTTTCTTTACAGAACAATAATTTCTATGAGAACTGGGACTCTAAAAATTGCTCAGTACTGTATAGTATATCATATAGAGATCCTGAAAGAATGCCGTATACACAAATATAGTAAGCATGCGTTAGTTGAAAACAGGTGATGAGACTCCTGACTTGAAGTAGCATGTAATCTATTCGTGGATAAAAGTGTGCTCAAGCAGTAGCTATTACCAGTGCATAGCTCTGAATGACTAAATGTCTCAATTGAGAATATCCACGATACATCCAGGAGCTGTGGCTCAAGCCTGAAACCTCAATGCTTAAGGAAGCTGAGATGAGAGGATCATTTGAAGCTAGGAGTTCAAGACCAGCCTGGGCAACAGTGATACCCTATCTCTACAAAAAATAAAAACAATAACCAGAGATGGTTGTGCACACCTGTAGTCCCAGCTCTTCAGGAAGCTGAGGCAGGAGGATTCCGTTGAGCCCAGGGGAGGATGCAATGAGCTGTAATCCTGCCATTGCACTCTAGCCTGGGTGACAGAGTAAGACGCTGTCCCAAAAAAAAGAAAAAGGAAACCCACAAGAACAGAATATCCATAATAAGAAATGTAAGATTCTCCATGAACTCCACTTTTTTGGGCTTAGTAACTTGATTCCTGCCAACAAAATTCATTTAAAACTATAGGCCAGGAGCAATGGCCATGCCTGGCAAATTTTTGTACTTTTAGTAGAAACAGGGTTTCGCTATATTGGCAGGGTGGTCTTGAACACCTGACCTCAAGCGATCCACCCACGTCGGCCTCCCAAAATGTTGGGATTACCAGTGTGAGCAAACACACACAGCCTATAGTTTTAAATGAATTTTGCTGATTTTACTACAGGCTGGGTGTGGTGACTCATGCCTGTAATCCCAGCATTTTGGGAGACTGAGGCTGGCGGATCACCTGAGATCAGGAGTTCAAGACCAGCCTGGCCAATATAGCAAAACCCTCTCTCTACTAAAAATACAAAAATTAGCTGGGGTGGTGGCGGGAAGCTGAAATCCTAGCTACTCGGGAGGCTGAGGCAGAGAGAATTGCCTTAACCTGGGAGGCGGAGGTTGCAGTGAGCCGAGATCACTCCACTGCACTCCAGCCCAGGTGACAGAGTGAGACTCATCTCAAACAAACAAACAAACAAACACTATAAAGAAAGCATCCAAAGGAGGAAATAAACAATAAATTCCATATTTCCTGGACAAATAATACAATACTTCCCAGATGCCCCCAATTTTCCCATTCATTGCTAAAATTTCATCATAGGGTTGTAAATCCAGGATTACAAGGAGCACAGGTTTCACAGATGTTGTTTGACTCATTCATTCATTCCTATACATTCAACGTGAATTTATTGTATTTTAGGCACCAAGCTGTGGGCTGAAAGCAGCTGTTAGAGGATGGAAAGTATCCAGATTGTTAAGGAAGAAATGGGTAGATCATCTGGTCAGTAGCAATAATGGTAATGGATCCCCAGAGGCAGAGTCACCTTGGGGAATATAACATGCATTTTAATTTGAATCGATAAGGAACCCGATATTGTGAATCCTTAAAAAATAAATGTGAAAAATGTAAAGCAGTGACAGAAGCACATGGTGACCAGGCAAGAAGGCTAAGAGGCAGTTTTGAAGCCACTGCAAGGTATTCTTTGAGGAAGTGAAGGATGAAAGCTCTGTGTTTGGGCTTCTGGTTCTGTCTGATACATCCTTTAACAAGGCCATATTGTAAGAGAATGGTTAAGGTGGGGCTGGGAGTGAAATTAACCGTTAATGATCCATCTCAGTATGAGGGGCAAAGATAATATTACATGAACCTGGTATCAGAAGAGTGTAATCTTTGTAACTCTCACCTATGATTACATGGTTACCATTAATTTAGATTCTACATAGAATCTTAATGATTGAATGACTGAAAACCATTAAGAAAACTTTAGAGACTTTCTGGATAAAATGCAATGACTAGGTTAGTATTATTCAATTTATATGAATAAATACATTCTTAGTTTTTATGTACTTTTTCTTTTTCACATACACACCTTTTAGTTCTAAGTTTGGATTTTCCTCTATAATATTACAATTGCTATTTCTTTGTCTGTCTCTCTCTTCCCTCCTCACTCCATTCTCTCCAATATCCCTGTCTGTTTTTCTTTCTTTCTCTCTTGTTTTTCTTTTGTTGCATCACTGGCCATAACCCTATTGCAGGATTACAGTTGTCAAATATTTAGTGGCCTTGGCTTATGTCCCTAGTGGGAGCTACAGAAAGTACAGAAAAATGAAAAGAGACTCACATTATGTTAGTGCTGTTTCTCACTTTCCACATCTACAGTTATTGCTACCCTTGGGGAAATTTATATATACTATAAATGGAAGTACATACTTTAGAAAGACATTTAAATTTCTTCCTTTACATGTCAGAATAAACAAAAGTACTAGTTAAGAAATTATTTCTGCACTAAATAATGAATTGGTCCTCATAATGCCCTGTAGGTATGGCATATTGAGGGACAAAAATTATAAGTCTGATTTCAAACTTCTAAGTGTTGAAGACTCATGTTTGATAATTTGATAATTGGGGGGAAAAAGAGAGCAAATAATTCCCTTTTTTGTCTATGGATCATATTGCCTCTCAGTTCCTTTAGAAAATGCAAGTTAATTAAGCTTAGGGACTGGAGGCATAAAGGAGGTTAAAAGGAAGAAAATAATTTAGCTTTCAGAAGATCAAGAGTACTAGGGGAAATGATTTTGGCTGTCATTTTTTATTGAAATAAAATTGACAGAGAATTTGGACATCCTTTGGAAAGCCAGGCAAAGGAAATTCAGCTTATCATAAACAGGATAAAAATCAGAATATCCACTTCCCTGGGAATCAGAAATTCTCCATGAAGCTGAATTCTGTTTCAGTGCATCTCTGACTCATTTTGTCATTCAAATATGTGGGAAACCTACTATGCACCCAGCACTGTTTTAGGTGCTGGAGATTCAGATAGAAATGATACAGATAAGTTCCTTGTCTCCGTGAAACCGACATTCTGATGTGACTGCTTTATTATTAGACAATGCATAAGCAAATTAGCTATTGTGTGTTCTAAATTAAGTAAATTGGATTGTAAAAATTTAGAAAGACTGTCTTTTGGTATTCTTATAACTTACTATTTAAAATAATACACCAATTGAAAGAAGGTTTTGTGCCTGTAGCTATAGCCACAGGTGGCTTCATGCCTTCAGAAGGGGTCAGGGAAGACAAGCAGCCAGGAGGCAGTAGGGACAGAATGGTTGCTTTGAATAGAGACAGGTTTAGTCCACTTTTGCCTGAGAGGGTTAGAGATCCATTCTGCTCTCTGTCCTTGCCATGGATTCTGCTGTCTTTCACTCCAGCCCCTTTTGTTCAACATGCGTCATTCTTTGTTTCCACTCTGCAGTCCTTTCATGCTGCCTATTCAGGGGTTGTAAATTTTGAATGACTCTAATGTCTACAGCATTTCCTGAATTGTACATCTGGACAGTATTGAAGGGCAGCGGGGCCTCCCAAAGAGCCTGTTTTGCTTGACTAAGTTCTTTTGCTATATTGATTTAGTATAAGAAATTCTGGGATAACATTCAATTTCTTCATGGTTCTTAAAAATTTCAGGCATCAACAAAGGCTCTGTATTCCAGGCAAGAGATACAATACGAAGAAAAGCAAAAACAAAAACAAACAAACAAACAAACAAAAAAACAGACTATTGTCAGCTTGTTCAAACACACAAATCTCTACAGGTTGACGTTTTCTTATGATTGGTTCCCATTATGTGATGTATTTTCTTCGCTGGGTGTTCAACTCATTTGCTCTTATAACTGAAAAAACAACAGTAGAAGCCAAATCGAACCAGTCCAGCTGTTATACAATTACTTTTAAAGAATGCCTCAAATTCTTAGTGTTTACTTCTAGTTTAGTTAGTACTGGATTTCTCTTCACATGTCAAGCTATGAAAAAACAAGCTGACAAATCAAAAGGTTGACTTCCCGATGTCTTCTGATAAAAATAATATTTGAACTATTCTATTTGTAACACTAGAATATGTATTTATATGTAAGAAATCCTTTGGCTCTTCCCTCTTTTGTTATTTGCAATATTGGGTGCATTCTCATGGTTTATTTTATTTTATTTTTTTTGCTATTCATTGTATTTTTACTTTCCAACATAGAGAGTTCTTATTCTTTCCATTCTTTCATAAATTTTAGAAGCCTCCAATTTTAGAACTAAAAGAACCACATTGTAGAGATTTCAAGGTTGCCAAGTTTAATCCTTCCTCTTACCTATAAGAACGTCCTTTCTCTCACTGAATGTAGTGTAGCAGCATCGAATACCTTTAGGTTGCTTGTATTTTATCTTATTTCATAAACTACTGGAACTTTTTTTTTTTTTTTTTTGAGACGGAGTCTCACTCTGTTGCCCAGGTGCAGTGGCAAGATCTTGGCTCACTGCAAGCTCTGCCTCCTGGGTTCACGCCATTGTCCTGCCTCGGCCTACAGAGTAGTTGGGACTACAGGTGCTCACCACCATCCCTGGCTAATTGTTTTGTATTTTCAGGAGAGATGGGGTTTCACTGTGTTAGCCAGGATGGTCTCCATCTCCTGACCTCGTGATCCACCCACCTCGGCCTCCCAAAGTTCTGGGATTGCAGGCTTGAGCCACTGCGCCCAGCCTGGAACATATTCTTTACGTGCTTGTATTTCTTTTCTGTTAATATTTAGATCTATACTTTATTTGCAGCCACTGTAAATTTTGATACATCAGATTTATCAAACATGCTACAAAGAGTAAATTATGTCATAGTTTGCTATTTTCTCATTTAGATATTACTCCATACAATACAGAACACTAGCTTTGGGCATGTTTGATTAGTAATTTAAGAATCCTTTCTGTCTATACGAATACTGACCTACGCATCCTCCACTTGGCCTCCAGTGTGCAATTCTGTGTGGTTAACATTTTAAAATTTCCTACTTTTTTAATGCTAACTTTTGTAATCTTCAGGTGTCAGACTTTTAGATGAACACAGTACATCTGCTAAGTTACGGCTCAAAATATTACATATTTTATGCAAAATTGAGTGGTTCACCCACAGGTAGAATGAAGAGAAACAAAGATGCAAAATTATTCTTTCGGTTCTGTTCTTGCAATCATGCAGTTGGTTCTGCTTATAACTAAGGTTAGATCCAAAGCCCTGAGATAATTTAGCTAGTTTCCTATCTAGATAAACCTAGACTTGGTCTAAAGCCACCTAGCAGCTCCATCACTTGCTAGGATTTAGGGCTGCTGTTATCCCCCAAATACTGGCTATAAATTAATGAATGAATCCAGAAGTTAAAGATAACTGCAGCTTTTACAAAATGCAGATTTTCCTGACTGAAATAAACCAGGTCATGTGTCACTCATTTAAATTTTAAATTGGTTTAATTAGTCTGCTCCTCTGTGGTCACCTAGTTAACATAGGCTGTACTGGGGAAATAGAAGCTTTGAGAGAGAAGGAGACCAAGGGATAGTATGAAAGGGATGGTTTTGGAGGGGACAGTGAAAGCTATAATTAGAAGACAGTGGTAGGGATGGGATCATGGCCGTTCTGAACAGGGTATCACAGTGGAAGACAGTAACTTGGGGCATGGGGTAAATAAAAATAGAACTGTAAGGAATACTTGGGGAGGGGGGTGTAACTGACCCTAAAATAATTGTGGAAAGCCAAGATTATCTGATTTTTTTGATATTAAAGAAATATAATCAGCCGGGCGCGGTGGCTCACGCCTGTAATCCCAGCACTTTGGGAGGCCGAGGTGGGCAGATCACGAGGTCAGGAGTTTGAGACCATCCTGGCTAACACGGTGAAACCCCGTCTCTACTAAAAATACAAAAAAATAAATTAGCTGGGCATGGTGGCGGGCGCCTGTAGTCCCAGCTACTCGGGAGGCTGAGGCAGGAGAATGGGCTGAACCTGGCAGGCGGAGCTTGCAGTGAGCCGAGATCGCACCACTGCACTCCAGCCTGGGCGACAGAGCCAGACTCGTCTCAAAATAAATAAATAAATAAAATAAAATAAAATAAAGGAAAAAAAAGAAAAGAAATATAACCTAGAAAGTCAGAAGAAAACTTTAGCATTTAGTTCACTAAAAGAAATAATGATCCAAACTAATTGATATGCTACCTTAAACACAGTTTTCTATGAATTTAGGCTCATGTACCCTTATAGGAAAAACATGATCACACACAAATAGCATGTATTTTGAGAGTTATTAAATATCGGGAACCTGAAGGTATCCTAGAGATCCTAAGATCCAACCTCTTCATTTAGTAAGTGGGGTAAACAAGTCCTAGAAGATTGAGTGAATTGGCCAGCTCACAGAGTCCATCTTCATGCGGGATTTTACAGTCTGAAGTGATATTTCAAAATTGAGGGATAAATGCTTCAGACCTTTCCAAATTTAATTATCATAGAATATAGATTAGTGACTAAAATGAAAATATTTCAAGAAGATAATCTCTATTGTTTTGGTATAAATGTTGACAAGGAAGAGATAAAAAACGTTTTCTATGGCAACAGCTTGTTGGCTATGTTGACCAATTTTCTTTAAAACAATATGAAATGATTTTTAGTAGGAAAGTGACAGTGCTGTACGTGTGTGTGTATGTGTTACACTTTCTCCGCCACTTCCAAGCCATTCACAGTTAAACAGGATTGTACTCAAACATTGTATAGCGGTTGCCAAAGCACTAAACTCTGTGTGGTTTTGGATGTCTTGGCACAAGGAATAAGTAACAGGAGAAATACCCTCAGGGAAAGTTTAGAGACTCTGTGTAGCTTTTTCACTTTAATAATTACAACAGTGCTAATTCACAGCCTCTTTGACTAGACACTTAGGATTTAAGTAGCCTAGCAATTACCAATTCTGCCTTCAGCTACTAGTAGGCTCTTTTGCATATTTATCGTTCCTGCCTTTCTTTTTATTTCATTTTTTCTTTCCTTTTCTCTTCTCTTCGTTTCCTTTTCTTCCTTCCTTTCTTTATCTTTTATTTTTCTTTCTTTTCCTTCCTTTTAATTTATTTTGTAAAATTGTTAAACTTTAAGATATAATCAATGGGTCTTATATCCATTCTGTCAAAATAGATCTGCCTCATGAATATGTTTCATTCAAAAGTTGATAAATTTTTAAATTCCCAGTATTTTATTTGCATAAAATACTGATAATATTTTATGATATGTATTTATATTATAATATATATCATAATATAATATATGATATTAAAGATTTATGATAAAATTAAAAAGTGATTATTTTATTTGCATATCTTTTTTAACCTAGTATATTAAAATGTATGTATTCAACACACAGTTGCTGAGGAGCTCTCTCCCACCTTCATTCTTCCTCAATCAATAGCCCTCTCTATACTAGACACTGTTGTAGGAAGTAACAATTGTTGTAGCCTCCATTTATTCTTCACACCAAATACTAAAATATTTAGGTTCGATTTGCCATAATGTAATATTCACCACACTTCTCTGAAGTTGTATATCATTGTCCTCACTTTATGTATTAAACAAATTTTTTAAAAATGCTCAAAGAAATTAATATCACCAAGGTCAGTAACGAGTAAGTAAGTTTGTTGTGGTTCAAAACCAGTTCATCTGAAGTTCGGAGTCAGGTGTATGTGCTGTGCCTTGTAGACTGTGTTTGAACACAAAAGCAGGAGGAGGGATGTCCTATGCTACTCGTTTTCTTCCTTCCACTCTGCCTATTATCTTATTTCTTGGCTCCACTTTCCCCAGGGCATAGTCTATAAATTTCTGAGAACCATTTTGCCCTTCTGTTGTGAGTAGAAACTCAACGTTGACTTCATGACTTCAACGCTGCATTTGAATGCCTATGCTTCTGCAAAATGCACCATCATCAAGTTACTTTAAGCACTTTGGGGGAATAACATGATGACTATACCCAACTTTGCCAACATACCCAGGATATGCATGATTCAGTTTCATTATTTAAGCATAAATGATGCCAAAATAAACAGAATAAGAAGACTGGGATTTAGGAGAGTTGGGTGTTTCAGCTCTGCCACTAAACATCTCTGATATTTGGGACTAATATCTTAATATTTATTGGCTTTAGCTTTCTTATCAGTAACAGGAAAAGAAAAAGTTCTAGATGCGTTTAGGGTAACATGCCATGATAAATTCTTACTATTATTTCTAATAAGAGTAGCACAAGGCTTAGCATATAGTAACATTTGCAAATCATAAGTGTCTAAATCAATGAGGTTTCACATATCCTTCCATAACTGTGCCACTAGTTAATACATTTTTTTCTCATGAGTTGTTTTTTCACAGCTTGTTACAACTGCATGTCTGTGCATCATTTTCTATCCATTTCCATCGCTCCACTTTGGATCTCTGCACAGGATTCTGACAAGCTCTTTCTCCTTCTGGTGCAGCAGATTAATCCTTTTCTAACACAACTTTTACCCTTTAAATTACTGATTTGCAAATATCCTTCCCAAATCTGTTTGACTTCATAGGCACTCACGTCTGATCCAGCCTCACACATCGAACTTCCTCCCTCACTGTTCCCGCGCTAACTCATGTCTCACTTACTCTTGTACCTCTCTTGTAAGATCACATTTAACCACTTCCTAATATGCTGTATCTTTACTCCAATTTTCATTCTAGGTCCTGCTCGTCTTTCTGTGTCCTATTAAATACCACCTCTGGTGAGAGCTTCTCTTGTCATTGTTCTTATTTCTTGTTCCTTTATTTTATACATTACCATTTAATTCTATTAAAAATTCCTTTTAGCTAGCAACTACAATCACAGTTATCCTATAAGTGTTTTCTTCTTGGAATGGTGTTTTTGGACATTCCATGTTTTGCAAAAGGCTTCTGTTTTCAAGATTTAAACTTGATTCTGCTTTACTTTATAAATGTGTGCCATGTCCAGTGCCTCCGTTATTACCTCCCACCAAAGGACACTAGGCCTTTCAGAACCTTGCCTGCATCTCACGATACAAGGAGAAGAAACCAGAACAATTGGTGTCTTGGATTCTAGCAGGACAGATCTCCCACTTGGTCCCATCAGCCATGGGATCCATTAGCTGCAGTTAACCCTTCATTGGCCCCAAACTCTCCTCTCTGAATGTTGATGAGAAGATACCTGGAACTTTCATGGCCTTCCAGCGTTTTCCCCCTGGTTTTACTCAAGCCTTTGGCAATGAGTTTGTGGCTTGCTCTCTTAATGAACTCTATGGTATAATGAAAACTCGTAACCTCAGCAAAAGGCCATCAAACTGTGATGAAAGGGCTCAGAAAGAAGAGGCTGAGTTGGCCAGCACTGCCACAGATCTGCTGTCAACACCATCAGGAGAATTTATCACCACACTAATAATAATAATAATAATAATAATAATAATAATAATAATAATAATTAAATGTGTCACTGCAATTCCTACTAGAAACTCAACTGCCATCAGAGTGCACAAAGTTCCAAATTTATATAAGGAACAGCTGGATCACTTCCACGACATTAAAGCTTGGGCTAGAGTAGTAACATTTTGTCTAAGCCAACTCAGAACCCTTTATAATACTCCTCCCACCTACAATTCTCTGTTTTAGGCTCTCTGAAATATTCTCCCTTACTGTTACCTTTACCTGACCATTACCTTGAGGAATCTCTTGAAGCCCACACTCTGAATCTTTTTTACTGCAGCCTGTAGTCCACAGTAGATGGCTCTTTACTTTGGGCACAGCTATTGATCTCTGCCTGGAAGTATGGACTTGATCTTTGGACTTCCCCCTAGATCTCAAGGTCTCCCTTGTGGAGGCTACCTCTTTTGTTTTCTCTTCCTTCCATATGCCCATGCTCAGCTCCCAAGATCCCAGATGCAGAAAAGCTCCAGCTTTGCCCCAAACCAACTACTCAATATGTTCAAAGGCAAAAATCATGGACTATAAGTTTGAGGAACTTAGGTGCTATACTTAACTTTGCAACTCTCAGAGTATCTAACAGAATGAGATTACATGTTAAGTATTATTTGTTTAATCAGTTGATAAAATGTCTTGAAAATAAACCAATAAGAATCAAAATAGAACCACAAAAATGAAACATGAGACTTCCAAAATAACTGAAATGGCAGGCAGTCTACGAGATAGTGTGGAATATAATTGACACTAAATAGACTCCAAACAACAAAAGATTGTGTAATCCTAAACACTGAAGCCTACTGTAAGAAATGATAATACCATATGATACTAATATGGAGAATTACAGTAGGGATTAATTACACGATAAGAGTTAAGAGAAGAAACATTAGTTAATAGAATATACTTTAATTTTTGTTTTTGTGTTCTGTTCTATTCTCTTGGTCTCAGGCTCAGCTAAATGCCATACGTAGAAGGATTACTAACCTCTTCCTGAAAGCTTGAATTACAGTTCCCCAGGTGGATACTGGTACTTCGTGAAGGATGATTGGAGTTGCTGAATATTTTACAAAGGAAATGTGTGTGGCTCAAAGGATAATCTAGTTATCTTGATGAATTTCTCCTTTGTAGTTGAAAGAAGTTTTGAAACATTAGACTTCAAAGAAAACAGGAAAGTGATTGAGCATTTATGTAAATACTCCCTAATTGCGAAAAAGTGGTTCTTAGAAATTTCTAAATTGAGTGAGATAAACATCAAAAGTACTACATTATTTTCTATTTTGCAAGTGTCACTATCTCTCTTTCCCTCCATATTCAGAGTTTTTCTGTATCAATTCTGCTAAAAGTTAAAGAAATAAAATGTAAGAATTACTAACATACCATATTCCAAAATCATGCTTGAACATGGGAGATATTTTGAATTCAGAACACAGGTTGTCCAAAAACGAATATTATGTCCAGTGGTCAGTTTCCCAGGCCAATCCATAAACATTTTATAAACCCTAGACTATAGCTTAAATCTAGTCTAACTATAACACGTTTGTATTAAAATATGTAGAGTAAGCTATCTTATAAAGATTGTAAGAAAGAAGAGTAAAAACACAATTGAAAAAAATACTACTTTTTAGTGTGATGGCTGGGAGGAAAGTATGTTTAATTAGAGCAAGGAACAACAAACCGAACTGCAGACTAAATCAGGCCACCCACCTATTGGTTTATATTTTTTCCATGGCTCTTTCATCCTACCATGGCAAAGGTGAGTAACTTCGATAGAGACCATGTAACTCTCAAAGCCAAAAATATTTGCAGGTTGGAACTTTCCAGAAAAAAAAAGAAACACACAAATGCTGGCTCTGAATTGGAAGAGAAACAGGAGCCAGATGGAACTCTTTGTACATTCTAATGTTGACTTCTGTACTGTGAGCTCCAAGGGATCTGTGCTATGGCTTGGGCATCCTCTCTCCAGAGATGAGACTTGTGCCTGGCATGTAGTAAGTGCTTTGATACAGTTCTAGTAAATTTTAAGGGCTTGATAAAGCAATTCCTCTAGTTCTTTCTCATTTCATTTCAGTTCAAAAATTACACATATAATTAAATATTATTTTCTGGGAGTGAAGCTTGTATTATTCCTTTTTTTTTTGAACACACCGAGCTTCTTTCTGTGGGCTAATGTAGGCTTCAGTTTTCTAAACCGTGCATTGTATATGGTGTAAGTACTTGCAATTAAAATAAATATTCTGTCTGGAGTATGTACTCAGATATAAATTTTTAAGATAAAACTCGGAAATTATCTTATTCGATAATCTTTCCATCAGGCATTTTTATTTATATAACGTATCAGACCAAGAGAGATGTGTTAAAATTGTTTCTTTCAACTTGTTTGGCAATTGCTGACAATTTTTGCTTAATAGATGTGTCGGCGCATACAGCCAGATTTTTGTTAAGGATTGTAATCACTATCAGTAAAACAAACTCTCTCAATCCCATATAATAAAATATATGCTGAATTCTATTCTGCATATTACTGATATTGCATTCATATTTGCCTATTTCCATTTGCTTAATTTTATTCAGTGGTGTTTACTGAATGCCCCCAGTAAAGAAGAGGGAATAATGGTTCATTTTATCTTCCCTTTACCTTCATTCCCCAAACAACAGCAACAAAACAAACAGAAGGAAACATGATTTTCTTGTGTTTTCTGTCTTCTTCCATGCTGTATATATATTTCTTTCTGTACACTTTCCCTCAAGAATTATACACTTTAAATTCGATTTGAAGTATGCTTATTAAATTATACATGTTACTTGGTAAATAACTTTTATCATAGTTATTGAAGTCTACATTCAATAGGTATGAATCATAAAATATTCAATTGAATCTATGCTTTCTTCCAGTTTCATATCATAATTAAAAAGAACTTAATCTCTTTTATAGTGTCTTGTAGATGTGCGTTTCCTTGGTGTGTTATGTATTTCAAATAGACTTTCTGCTGCCTTTATATATGAATGATAATTTGGGTATGAAATCCTTGGTCACATTCTTTTTTCTGCTCAAATGTTGTAATCTTCTGGTATCTAACATTACAGAAGACAAATCTGAAATAACTTGATTTATTTCTGTTCTGTATTGTTCCTTCTACCTGGAAGTTTACGGCATCCTTTATTTTTGGAACCAATAATCCCTTCACAGAATGTTTTCATGTAGTTCATTTTTATTAATTTTATGCTATTTACATTTTAAGAATGCATAATGCATTCAAACAACTTACCTCTATTCAAGAACCTGTAAATATTAAAGTTAGGGCCTGAAATCAGTCTCTTATATCCCATTTCTATCCTCTTTCTCCCTCAGGCACTCCACTAGCCCTGCATCTTAAAACACTGATTGCAGTGTAGTTGTATTTATTCTTGTAGAATAAGTCTTAGTTTAGTCCCAAACTTAGAAATAATTTTTTTAAAAGTCTAGTCAGGTCACTAATATTGTTGAGAGAAGCCCATGAATGGCCTTTTCCTAAGGGAAGAGCGATTCTGAGAGCAGATAATTGTCACTAAGAATATCATCCCACCCAACTCTAGTAAATGTGAGTGGAATATGAAGGAACCCTGGAGCGTTAGCACCCTCGCTTCAGACATCTTCTCCTCTAACAGGAGATGGGTCACAGCAGAGGTGTTTCCTATGGGTGGTAGACCACGCTGTTGGCAGGCCTGATGGCTGCTTCTGGCAATGGCAGAAGCAAAGAAAGTTCACCCACTGAGAGCCGATGGCAGGAAATGGCAGGGGCCACCACAGGGGCCACCATGTAGCCAAGGATATTCTACTCCATAGCCCATACATACTACGTGGAAAAATTCTGCGGAATCCACAAAACTATACATTATCAAAAATCAAGTCCCATCAATATTGTCTTGTGATTCTTCGTGACCCTGTGACTTTCCTCTTTCCAAACTTGATATGACCTGGCTTAAGTAAAATACATTCTTTTCTTTTTACCCTCTCCCTTTTTCTTCCCTTCTCTCATTCACATACTCCCTCCTCCCCCTCCTTCCCTCCCTTTCTCCCTCTCCTATTCTCTTCTCTGAAAACTTACTAAGGGCCATCTTTGTGATAAGAAATTCAACCAACACGGAACTCTCTCTTATTCAGGTTCAGGCTTACTACGGCCACATTTTCTGCCTTCCTAGGACAAATCGTGGATTATTATGAAGCACGAAACCCTTCAGTCTGGAAAGTATAATACATGTGAGGTGGTTTTTCCACAACCCATCAATACGTTTCTATTGCTAGCCCATCTGTTCTAATGCTCTTGTGCATTTATTATTGCTACTGTGAGCAGAACAGTTCCTCTGAGAACTGGATAGTTTTAAAACTCACAATTTTCTGCCTTTCTCCATCATCTTCATATTTTCGAGTATATATTAGGCTATGGATCAATTCAAACATACTACAATGGAATATGTAACGAAGACCTTAGGTCAGTTTATCACAAATGACAAAGGAAAACTATCCCTGAAGAAAAAAAACGATCCATATTGGAACAGGATAAGAACAACAACACAAATTTCCACAAGGAATCTGATGAACATTTGAGTGACTGACATTGAATTCAGCCCATCCTACTTGATCTGAGTGAGATGTGACACACTACAGCGAGCTTTCTCAATAGAGCATTTTTGGAATGTGAATTATCATACGTACCACTAACATAGAACTCAAAGTAAATTAAGGTTGCAAGAGACCTTAGCAGTCATTTAATATCTTACTTTTCAGATGCAGAAACTGATGCAGAGAAAAGGCAGTTGCATGCCCTAAGCATTTAGCTAGATAGAGGGAGAACCTGAACTAAAGCCAAATGTAAAGTCTCTTAATGCCAAGTTTTCTTCACTTTATCAAGTTTTCTTCTGTGTCCTGCAACACATGGCTTAGACAGGTTAATGTGTTCTAGAAAATGTTTGATATATCTTGGAGTCATCTGATTCTAGGATATTATGTCAAAGTGGTATGTTATTTCAGGTGATTCTCTTAATATGAGACACATAAAATTATTCTCAGCATGGAAGTTGAAATGGTTGAAATATTTTGCAATCAGCATACTGACCACCAACCAAATAATAAGGTTCACTTATTTTGCATCTTATATCATGCATAGACAAGAGCACACCAAACCACTCAGTTATTGAAGTTGCATCTGGCAGAAATCAATTTGACATCCCAATTTGGCTATTTCTAGGTCACATGAGTAATGTCACAACTGTGTTACATCAGTGGTTTTCAAATGTGGCTGTACATTATCACCACCCAGGTAACATTAAATCAGAATCTCTGGAGGGAGGGCCTGAGCTTCTGTTTATGGTAAACTAATTAGAGAGTTTTACTAGTAATTATGTACTATAGTAATTATGAATTTTATTACACAAAAGCTACTTTTAATCACAATACTCAGAAACACAGATTAATAATAAATCTATTTGTAATCATGAAGTAAAAATCAGAGAAAGAGAAATGCCTCAATTTTACGTATTTTCTAGTTCCCTCTGGTAATGAAATTTGGACTTTGTTCTTTGATCCATACTCTCTCAATCTGTAAGATAGAATAACATTTTTTGTCTCATAAAATAATTATGAAAATTATGTTAGCCACATAATATGCCTTACATGTGTACATAGTTAATGCTCAATTATTATTATCCTTGATGACAATGGTGATGATGATGCTGATTAATAATACTTAATAATACTTCAGCTTCAAGAAATTAAATAGCTTTCCAGTCCTATGCCCATTCAAGGCTTGCATGAGGATTCTAGCTTGCAACATAGACATCTTAGTTTAAAATTCTTACTACCACTTATAGATTATTTAGTGGAAAGCTAAAAGTATTAATAGTTTAAGACTAATGGGGCATCTTAGAGAAACACAGAAGGTGAAACAAAGTCTATACATATGCACGAAGTGGTTTAAAATTAAACAGGTTTAAGACTTTAGACATTGTCAAAGAGAAAGTTAAAGAGTAGATTTTCAGGTTTGACCTTTTAGCAAAAGCAAATGAGAAGAGATAGGACCATGGAGGTGACATTTTGCGGGTGAGACTGAGTGAGGGCCCTTGAAATTCGGCATAAATCTTTGAATTTCAACATTCAGATGCAATTCTTGAAAACTTGTGCTCATTTAATGTAATCATTTGAAGCCTTATCACACTTCAATTGAAAGTAATTTACAGCTGTTTATATTGAGAGTTTATCATGTAGAACACTCTTTTAACAATATGAAATACTGTCCAATCACTCTGGTTGCCGTATCTAATGTTTCTTCTGCACATGATCCCATAAATTACTTTAATGGAGCAGTAATTTTCTCACATAAGTTTGTGATTTTGTGGCTAATCTTCTGAGAACATATGTTCACAGACACTAAAGACAGCACTCTGACTTATAATGTCGGGTAATAACGGAGATATACTTCAAAGAAGTGATTTCCTTACTGACCCTTGGTAAGAACCCAGGAAAATGATGCAAGCCTCATGCATTCGTTTGTTAATTAGGAGACTGAACATTCATTTCGGCTGCCTTTTATATGTGCAGGAAGGGTGCTGGCTGTGACCATTCTGCAAACCAAGGAGATAAGTAGTGACCTAAGCGGTGCTCTTTCTCTATTCTGGGCTGTATTCTTCTATACAGGAGCCAAAATCAGCACGGTCGTTGAATTGTACTTCATCAACTTGGAAAGACTGTTGAAGTAAGATAAAGGATGCGCACAGCTGTTTTATTTCAGTAGACCCTTTTTATCAGTGCCTGTAATAATTGTAGCAATAGCATGGCTCTACCACATCAACAAACCATCTGTGGCCCCTTTGCAGAAAAATGGGCCACAGCCCAGTGGTGCCAAAATCTTTCAGCAGGAGATGTCATTGCTTCAAAATAAGAGTGTCCACTTTCGTCTTACAAACAGGATGGATGCATTCAGATTTGGTAAAGGAACACGTAAGCATTCTCAAACTTTTTATAAGTGATAATGGAAATTAAAGCAGAATTGTTAACATTCATCTTGAAGTTCAAGAGCTATACATGAACACCAGAGTGACAAAATCCTCTTGCTGACAGCACCAGTCATGACAGTGGCCATTTAATACATCTTTTTTTTTTTTTTTTTTTAACCAAAAAAAAAAAAACCCCTTCTCTCTTTTTTTAAAAAAACATTTAGTAATTAAAAACATGAAAAATGGCATTTATGTTTTTCTTAAAAAGCATTTTCCAAAATTTAGTGATCCAAGAAGTGAAAGTCCAGTGTAGCAACAAATTACAACACAGCAAAATTTGACTTTAATCATATGACTCTATCACTCACAGTTGCAGAAGTTTAGCTAAGTTCATTATGTATGTATTCTGTGTATATAGCATTCTTTCTGGTCACCAATAACTTTATTTAGTACATTTGAAATATAGATTTTTCTCCTGACTTTAGTGTTCAGAGCAGCCTATAAATACTTGTAACATGGAATTTTTAGCNAGACAGATCCCTTCTCTCTCTTTCTAAACAGACATCTAGTCATTAAAACATGAAAATGGCATTTATGTTTTCTTAAAAGCATTTTCCAAAATTTAGTGATCCAAGAAGTGAAAGTCCAGTGTAGCAACAAATTACAACACAGCAAAATTTGACTTTAATCATATGACTCTATCACTCACAGTTGCAGAAGTTTAGCTAAGTTCATTATGTATGTATTCTGTGTATATAGCATTCTTTCTGGTCACCAATAACTTTATTTAGTACATTTGAAATATAGATTTTCTCCTGACTTTAGTGTTCAGAGCAGCCTATAAATACTTGTAACATGGAATTTTAGCTTGCCCCCCAAAAGCATTCTAGTTTCTTTTCACAACGTACTGCTAAATCAGAAACCCTAATGTATTAGTCTGTTCTCATGCTGCTAACAAAGACGTACCCGAAATAGGGTAATTTCTAAAGTAAAGAAGTTTAATGAACTCACAGTTCAGCATGGATGGGGAGGCCTCACAATCATGGTGGAAGGCAAGGGAGACACAAAGTCACATCTTACATGGTGGCAGGCAAGAGAGCATGTGCAGGGGACTCCTCTTTCTAACACCATCATATCTTGTGAGACTTATTCACTATCATGAGAACATCATGGGAAAGAGCCACCTCCATGATTCAGTTACCTCACACTGGATCGTCCCATGACATGTGGGAATTATGGGAGCTACAATTCAAGGTGGGTGGGGACACAGCCAAACCATATCATTCTGCCCTCTGAAATCTCATGTCCTCACATTCCAAAACCAATCATGCCTCCCCAACAGTCTTGCAGAGTCTTAACATATTTCAGCATTAACTCAGAAATCCATAGTCCAAAGTCTCATCTGAGAAAGGGCAAGTCCCTTCTGCCTATGAACCTATAAAAGTGAAAACAAGTTAGTTACTTCCTAGATACAAAGGGGGCACAGGCATTGGGTAAATACACCTGTTCCAAATGGGAGAAATTGGCCAAAACGAAGCGGCTATATGCCCCATGTGAAGCTAATCCAAAATCCAGAGAGGCAGTCAAATATTAAAGCTCCAAAATGATCTCCTTTGACTCCATGTCTCACATCCAGGACATGCTGATGCAAGAGACGGATTCCCATGGTCTTGGACAGCTCCACTCCTGTGGCTTTGCAGGGTACAGCCTCTCTCCCAGTTGCTTTCATTGGCTGGCATTGAGTGTCTGCAGCTTTTCCAGGCACATGGTGTAAGCAGTCAGTAGCTCTAACATTCTGGGGTCTGGAGGATGGTGACTCTCTTCCCACAGTTCCACTAGGCAGTGCCCCCAGGGAACTCTGTGTGGGGGCTCCAACCCCACATTTCTCTTCTGCACTGGTTTTCCGTGAGGGACCTAGCAGAGGTTTTTCATGAGGGACCCTCCACTGCAGCAAACTTCCACCTGGATATGCAAGAGTTTCCATAAGGCCTCTGAAATCTAGGTGGAGGTCCCCAAACCTCAATTCTTGATTTCTGTGCATTCACAGGCTCAACACCATATAGAGGCTACCAAGACTTGGGGCCTGCACCCTCTGAAGCCACAGCTCAAGCTGTACCTTAGCCTTTTTTAGCCATGGCTGGAGCAGCTGGGGCACAAGGCACCAGGACCCTAGGCTGCAGAGCAGAAGGGCCCTGGGCCCTGCCCACAAAAACATTTTTACTTCCAAGGCCACTGTGCCTGTAATGGGAGGGGCTGCCATGAAGGTCTCTGACATTCCCTGAAGACATTTTCCTTATTGTCTTGTTGATTAACTTTTGGCTTCTTGTTACTTATGCAAATTTTGGCAGCCAACTTGTATTTCTCCTCAGAAAATGGGCTTTCCTTTTCTATTGCAGTGCCAGGCTGCAAATTTTCCAAACTTTTATGCTCTGCTTCCCCTTAATCACTTTGCCACCTTAGAAATTTCTTCTAATGGATACCCTAAATCATCTCTCTCAAGTTCAAAGTTTCACAGATCTCTAGGGCAGGGACAAAATGCTGCCAGTCTATTTGCTAAAACATAACAAGAGTCACCTTTATGCCAGTTCCCAAGGAGTTCCTCATCTCCATCTGAGACCACCTCAACCTGGACTTCATTGTCCATATCATTATCAGCATTTTGGTCACAGCCATTCAACAAGTCTCTAGGAAGTTCCAAGCTTTCTCACATTTTCCTGTCTTCTTCTGAGCCCTCCAAACTGTTCCAAGCTCTGCCTGTTACTGAATTCCAAAGTCGCTTCCACATTTTCGGGTATCATTACAGCAGCACTCCTCTCTACCGGTACCAATTTACTATACTAGTCTGTTCTCACACTGCTAATAAAGACATACCTGAGACTAGGCAATTTATAAAAGAAAGATGTTTAATGGACTCACAGTTCAGCATGGCTGGGGAAGCCTCACAATCATGGTGGAAGGTAAAGGAGAAGCAAAGTCATGTCTTACATGGTTGCAGGCAAGAGAGCATGTGCAGAGAAACTTCCCTTTATAAAACCATCATATCTTGTGAGACTTAGTCACTATCATGAGACTAGCATGGGAAAGACCCGTCCCCATAAGTCAATTACCTCCCACCAGGTCCCTCTCAGGACACATGGGAATTATAGGAGCTATAATTCAAGATGATATTTGGGTGGAACACAGCCAAAGCATATCACCTACTGTACCTAAATTCTAATCTTAAACAAGACAATTTTAAAATATAGGCTAATCTTTGCTTTTCATCCATAGACTAATGAGCTTTATTTATGTGGAAATAATAACAAAATTATTTTATGCTGTTAAAACTATTTTATTTGAAGTTCACGATATTTTATCCTTTAATGATTCTAAAATACGCTTGCAACCACATTACGTTGTCTTTTCTGAGACAATGTTTTCTATATATAAGAAGTAGCAAAATGTAGTAAGAAAATGACAGAACTGGGTCTGAAGGCCTGAATTCTAGTCCCAAATATGCTGCTGGTCAATTCTCCAATCTGGGGTTTCCATCTGTAAAATTATATTTCACAGACATTGAAAAATTTAAATACTAATCTGTGAGTGTTTGTTTCTGAACCTCACTTTGTCACTTTAAAACAAAATTATGTAATCATTTTACAGTAAAGAATATGGGAGAATTAATCCTCCAGCTTTCTCATTTTATTCTTTCTTCTCTAAAACAGATGCTGCAAGTATTTCCAAGTGTCTTCAGCCTTGGAAAGATAAAACTTCCTTTGCTTGCTGCAGTATTTATGTATACAATTGATTCATGAAACAAGGGATGCATTTTTAAGAATGGCTTGATTTTCTTTGGAAAACACAGTTTGCACTAAAAACATTAAATCAGGTGCAGTTTATGTGCCAATGAACCAAGGAACACCAGACAGTAAATAAAGCTGAGAATACTGCACATTCAAACAGAAAGAAAATGAGAAGAGGAAACTGCACGAGTATTGAACTAACATGGAGAGCATAAACTACATAGTGACTGACACAGTTTAAAATTGCTTTCATTCTTTCTCAACACTTTTCACTCAGTGGTTTCTTTACAGCATTCAATTAACCTGCTCCCTCTTCTTCCAATTGCTCTTTGTTACTGTTAATGATATTTAAAAGATACACTAAATTATAGATTCAGAAATGTTTGGAAAAGATTCTGTTAATAGTTTTGCTATCTTCAGATGGCTTTAAAATTTTGAAGGCTGCAAACTGCTAAACTAAGAACAGTATTGGTGTCAGGAGTCTTGGAGACCATGACAGTCAATACCAGGGTGACCTGCCAGCCCAGCAGATACTGAGGCACTGATGGCACTCCTGCCAATGGAAGATCATCCAGGCACAACCTCCTGGAACCCTGGCCCTTTGCCTACAACACAGGCCTCAGAATGATGTCGACATTTGAAAAAGATTTGTATTTACCACATCATTTATCATTATATTTGAACTTTTTAACATATACTCTGGAAATATATAAGTCAAACTCTCTTCATCACCACTTCCATCATGATGGTGTGAATCTCATGCCTGTTATAAAGAGATCCATCATCCATGGCAGTCCACTGCTCCTGCACCTCTAGATTAGAATTGACTTGCCATGTGATTTGTCTTGGTCTCTTTGTTTTTATAAAATTTGACTTCTGCTTCCCCAACCTTTAGAATGTTGTAATAACAAGAAGTTTGCATACGAATATGGAATGCTCACACACCATTATATTTGAGTGCATGGTGAGTAATGTGGTATATTAACCAACAGTGCTTAACCTTAAAAGACATTTGACAGAAAATCACCCACACGTTTCATCAAATTAAAATGAACAGTTAGAAATAACACTTCCATGGAATTACCTTATTTATTTTAGGAGCAAAACGAAATGAAATGAATGAGACCCTTACACAGGTATTAGTTTATGTTTGTCATAACAGCAAACAGAGCCATTGGCATGTGTATACCAATATCTACGATGAGAGGTAGAAAGAAATGAGCACCAGCCAAGCACATGGGAGTTGTGAGTGGAGGATTACTTCCAGTTCAGAAGATCCCAAAATGTTTTTTTGATGGTCATCATTTAAGGTAAGCCCAAGACTATAGGGAATAATTATATACAGAGAGTCAGAGGGAAAGGAGGGAGGGAGAGAGGGAGAGGGAGGGAGGGAGAGAGGGAGAGAGAGAGAGAGAGAGAGAGAGAGAGAGAGAGAGAGAGAGAGAGAGAGAGAGAGAATTGTGGGAGCTAGAGAAAATTACAAGATAACTGCTTCTAGAGAAATCAGAAGAGAAGACATGGCATGTATAGAAAATTATAAATAGTTCATCAGTCTAGATAATATTGATATATTTTTATGTATTGTTAAATATAAGTATATATTCACATAGAAACATATGCATAGAAAGACATACACCAAGAGTGAACAGGAGGCTTTTGTATTGTCTCACTACTATTGGAAACTTCCCAGTTTCTTTACTTTGTGCACTCCTATTATTCTAGGAGGCTTCCTTTTATTTCCACTAATGACAGTTTATCTTCATGTTAGTGTCAAAGCTGCAGGCTATTATCATTGAAACACTGGGTAATATTTTTGTACAAAATTTTTTCCCCAGTGAATTTTATTTCCTCATAACCTCCCTCTTTTGAAGATGGTCTCTATTCAATGTAGGGAAAGTTCTCCACTGGAAAAAAAAAAAAAAAAAGGAAAGATCTGCAATATTATACAAGCTGAAAAGTTTTCCACTTTCATTTTCCTAGTGTATGGTATAATAAGCTAGCATTTCTTTACATTGTAAAGGTAAGAATGATGTAGAAACCAGAAAAGAATTAGCGTACATAAACTCATATTTTATTATTCCTCATAGCAAATAATATCACAAAAGATAAACCAAAGAAATTATTTGTAGAAACTTACTAAACCATGTCTGTTTGCACAAGTTTAAAATTTGCTAAGTCTCCTCGTCAAATAAATTTAAACAGCTTACTATGAAGATTGATAGGTATTTAAACTGACCTTAGAAATCAGGTATATAATTTCTGACTTTTTGGTTTTGTAATTAAGGCGTGAAAGTGTGACTGAAATTTAAATTCAATAAATTAGACCGGGAGCCATATCTTTAAAAGCACATGTAGATTTTTGTTCCATGATACTATTTTAAAATGTACTCAAAGCTTGTAGATTTAATTACAGGATTACTAATTTGTTTCCAGATATATGAGACTTAAAATTTAAGTATAACTTTAACAAAATATTTAATCATTCAATTGTTCTTCAAAATATGAATCTTCCTTATTTTTTAAGGAAAAATGACTTATCTAGTCTAACAGTATGCTGACTTCATTTCTTTTTTCTAGCATTAAATTGCATATAAACCAGTTTTCAAGCTTTAAAATATGTCTCAAATTAAAATTGGTTTCTTGAGGTTTTCAGGTGTATTAGTTCATTTTCACACTGCTATAAAAATACCACCTGAGACTGGGTAATTTATAAATGAAAGAAGTTTAATTGACTCACAGTTCTGCATGGCTGGGTAGGTTGCAGGAAACTTATAATCATGATGGAACGGCAGGGGAAGCAAGGCATGTCTTACATGGCAGTAGGAGGGAGAGAAGAGGCAGAGCTCCAGGCACTTATCAAACAACCAGATCTCATGAGAACTCACTCACTATCATGCGAACAGCATGGGGGAAATCGCCCCCATGATCCTATCACCTCCCACCAAGTCCCTCCCTCCACATGTGGGGATGACAATTCAGACTGTAACTTGAGATGAAATTTGGATGGGGACACAGCCAAACCATATCATCAATTATCACTAATATTCCTGCTTACAATTCAGAAATATACCCCATTTTGGTACAATTTGGAAATACAAGAAAGTGATATATTCTCTGAGCACACTCTTCCCTAAAATGTCAATTATAAATTTAAGATTCAGAAAATGTGTTGATTTTTCAAAAGTTGTGTCAAATAGATAGATATATGACTGGAACGATTAACTCAAAAGTGAAGGACTTATTCATTATATTGAAAATGGAAAGCCTGAGTCCCAAAACAATAGATGTATTCTAATCTCTAATGTATCCCCTAGGATTTGTGCCTCCCATTTGTTTAATTGGGTGTTGCTAGTGAAATGGCAGTCTTATTAGCTTTAACATACTTAAATTTATGTTCCTGACTCATGTATCTCATTTTCAAACCATCCAACCATCTATGTTACGATATCATCTTACATCTTCTATCTTAAATTTTATACAAAGTGTGTAAGATCTCAACTTGTCTTCATTTTAAGAAAAATTCCTGCAATGTTGTCGAATTTGAAATCCTTTTTCTTATATTCTAGGTTTCAGTTTTTACAGTGCTAATAAGAAGACAAATGAGACTGGCATAGAACATTTTTTTTTTGTTGTTTTAGCGTTGGTGCTATATGTGCATTCCAAGGTAGTATTTTGATGAGGAACATGTTTTGTGATAATAATTTCTTTGATTTCTTGGCATTTTTATTAGTATATATTGAAGTTCCAGAATCATCTATTCTTTCAAGAATTGTCTTAATATATCAACATATACTACCTTTCCCTAATCTCTACCCTGTATTCATTTAGTCAACACAACCAAATACATTGCCTTCTTTGTATCTATGTCGATTTTTTCCAAGACCCCTTTAGTTTCCACTATCTCCTTCTCCAAATAATGATGGTTGTAACTGTAAGTTCTTATTAATATCCACCTAATCATCAAGTATGTGTGTTAATTCTCCCTTTAAAACATGCCTAAAAATTATTCCATCTCTGTTACTTTTTGGGGACACAATAACCTCTCAGAGATAGAATCCAGCAAATGGAGTGGATGTCATTATGTCTTGAAATATTAATCTGAATTTTAGTGGAGAAATTGCAGATAGAATTGGTTACTTGAAATCAATATAATGCACTAATCCAAGATGTTAGGGACTAAGAACCTGAGACAGATCAACAGGCTGAGTCATAGGAATGGGCCTGTAGGAATGGGTAGAACAGAAGATTGCACAGGGCAGGACACAGGAACAAATGAGATAGGAGGCTATAAGAAGCAAAGATGGAGATCAAGGTGGGAGCACCTGCTATAACATACGGAGAATGAAAAATAAGATCAGTTACCATAGGCATTAAATAATTATGGTTGTAGTTTTATCACTGCACATGACTGAAAGGAAAATATTGTGCTTTGTCCCTTCTTATTTGTGTACAAATCTTTCAGTTGTAATAATTTACTGTGTCAATAAAAATAAATGTTCTATTTGAAAACACTTTACCGCCACCTTTTAAAGGGTGTCTATTTCACTCAGTGCTATAGGTCAATAGAGAAATTAGCGAGGGTAGAAGGAAGAAATTGAAGATGTGAAAGGTGATATAGAATCAGTGTGACAATGTAATTCATTTACATTTTAATAAAAATTACACACAACTTCGCATTGCTTTTCTTAAAGATCATGAACTAAAATTTTAATATTTCTGTTTCTATGCTTGCAAAACAATCTTTCTCCCTTGCCCCTACCATAAGCAGTGGCTAGCTAAAATAAACTAATCCAAAACGTTTCAGTTCTTTCCTCAAAAATCCCACTCAATGAAGTCCGAAAACTAGTTCTAAGGATATCTCAATTTACGAGTGACAACTTCCGGTAGTGTGAAGAAATAGAATCTTCCTAACATATACACAATGACTACTCTTTTTCTTTTTCCAAGACTAGAGCCATTATAAGCTGAAATGTAGGTAGAGACAGGTGCTTCACAACAATGTTTCAGTGATGGACCACTTCCACATATGCAAGGATGGTCTCGTAAAATTATAATACTGGCCTGGCATGGTGGCTCACACCTGTAATCCTAGCAGTTTGGGAGGCTAAGGCGGGTGGATCACAATGTCAAGAGATCGAGACAGTCCTGGTCCACATGGTGAAACCCCATGTCAACTAAAAATATAAAAATTAGCTGGGCATGGTGGTGCATGCCTGTAGTCCCAGCTACTCAGAAGGCTGAGGCAAGAGAATCGCTTGAACCCAGGAAGCAGAGGTTGCAGTGAGCTGAGATCGCGCCACTGCACTCCAGCCTGGAGACAGAGCAAAACTCTGTATTAAAAAAAAAAAAGCATTATTGATGTATAATAAAAGCTAACGTCTGCTGTGCCCCTTTCATATGCCTGGGGCTGTGCCTGTACTTTACATGTGCAATCTCATTGAGCCTAGCAA
>NW_016826690.1:928757-936703 GCF_001698545.2 Rhinopithecus bieti
TATATATATATATATATATATATACACACACACACATATACTGTGTTTTTACTATGCTTTTCTTTGTTTCTGTGTTTTTAGATATACTAATGCTTACCATTGTGTTACAATTGTCTACAGTATCCAGGAGAGTAACATGTACAGGTGTATAGCCTAGGAGAAATAGGGCATGCCATACAGCCTAGATGTCTGGTAGATTATACCATCTAGGATTGCATAAATGCACTCTGTATGTTTATATGATGAAATCCCCTGAAGGACCATTTCTTAAAATGCAGCCCATCGTTAAGTAACACATGACTCTGTATTACATCTTCTAACCCTTCTGCTTCTGGAAAAGCACAGACTTTGTTCCTTTACTAAATAATACTGAACACAGCCTCTGAAGAGAACCAAAAGAGAAGTTGCATGGTAAAAAGGTAATACTGAGTATGGCCTCAGAATAGAACCAAAAAAGAAGTTGAAAAGGTAAAAAGGAATTAATGAATAGGTTTTTGCTGTCGTCGTTTTTGTAGCCTGGATAATTTGGGTTAAGATAATGTTTCAACAGAAACAGACCCTGAATTACTGAAACCAAAAGGGATGTCTTGGGTTGTTTCTCACGAGTTTTCATCAGATTTGTATTTCTGCAAAATGTGGTTTTCCATATTTTTGTTAGACTTCAGCCAAAACTTCTGCTGTGTAGAAAGGGAAATGCAATTTTTTTCATGGTATCAATGAGTGAGAACATACAAATATATAAAACATTAGTATTAATGAAAAGGAAAAAAAAAAAGCTAACAAGTGTAAAAGTGAAGCGCCCTGTTACCATTTATCTGAGCTTTCTGGGGGAGAAACCTGATGTCATAGAACGCAATCAGCAAGGACTGCGCTTAAGAGGAACTTTGAGTAATTATATGAAACAGGTCAAAATATCTGAAAATACTTCTAAGTATCCTAAAAAATAAAAATATCACATTAAAATTAAAATAACTCATCCATTCAGAGATGGTTATCACCAATCCCTAATTGCCAATCGCTCTGTTGGATGTTCAAGATACATTAATGCAATATAGACAAAGACTTAGCCTTACCTTCTACAAGTTTACTGTTTGTTAGATTTTCCAGCATATTTAAATGTGGAAAATGATAACACAAAGGAAGAGGATCAATATATCCTGAAAGAAGAAAAAAGTCCAAATGAAACAGAACTTTTTTTAAATGTCACACGTGTGTGTGTGTGTGTGTGAATCAGGAAAAATACTTATTAAGGAAGAACTGAAAACTGACATATTACTTCAATTAAATTGTGTTTAGAATCATACACAGTGTTTCTTTAGTTAATACTTTGTAAAATATATTTAAATATACTCCTGAATTTAACTGGTCACAAATCACTTTGTCAACTTCATACTATGCCAAGTTAGAGAAACACACAATAAAATAACATCTTTGGACAGTCAGTCTTCTTTAGAGCAATTGTAGTAAGGTTAGTGATACATCAACAACACAAAACACAACAAAAAACCCAAAATCAAATAGACAAAAAAAAGTCACTTGTGGCTTTTAGATTTTCCACATAGTAGGGCTTAGGGGTGACAATCCTGATGGTGGTGAGTGACATTCTCATTTGTATATAAAGCACATTGTCTTCATTTAGACTGTGTCCTTATCTGTGCTTGTCTGGAGAGGCTGCTAATGGAGATTATTAGGGACTCACATCACATCAAACTACCTTTTTGAGTTGCCACAGTTGAGTTGCCATAGGCAAATTGGTATATTTTCATGCCACATAGTTACATGAAAATATACCAGTAACAGTGTAGAAGAGTTTTTTACTGGTCACTATTCATAACCTATATTATCTGATTTCAGCCAAGATATTTTTTTAACTCATGGCTAAATATTATTGAAAATTAAATCTCCTCTCAAGGATAAAACTAGATCAGTCTCTTGAGCGAATTTCTCAGATTTAGTTGTAGAAAATATCATATTTATCTAATTCCAATTTGAATGTTAAAAAACTTAATATCTGTGTATAAAGAGCCATTAAAAAAAAAATCTCACCTTGACTCAACCATTCCACTTCTGGCACTCCAAACTATATAGAAACCTATGCCCCCCCCCCCAAATTTATTGCTGTATGTTTATGACAATTAATTTAAATAACCAAAATATTTAATAATGGTGAACAACTGCACAGACTATAAAATGTCTACTAGATGAAATGCTACTAGATATACTGTTATGTAGCTATTAAAATTGCATTCATAAAATATTTATAATAATATACAAATGAAATCTGCTATAATGTTTAATACTGTTATCATATAAAACTGCATAAAAATAATGAGTTCAACTATGATTACAGAAAATGTACATTATAGGGCCAGAAATAATTACATCAAAATATTGACAACAGTTGACTTTTGTAGTGGGAATTTGAATCCATTATCTTTTCCTGTTTTTTTGTACTTCATATAGTAAGCATATTTTGATGTGTAAATATATAAACCTCTTAACTATTTTGTAAATTATGTTCTCTGATACACTTTGGAGCTATAAGCCTTTGGTTAGTTTCTGCGACAGTTTTTTGTTCTATTTTGCTTTGTTTTCATCTCTGTAAAAGAACAAATTTTCTCCATGGTCTTACACCCCAACTATCAACACAGAAGGTTTTTGTGACCAAGTGAGCTTGGGTTTTCCCGCACACATCAAGCAAGCAATCAATTCTGCAGCAGACACAGGTTGACTGTCCTCTAATTCAGTTCAATTCTAACACTATCCATCTGGAGTTAGCATCAGATCCCAGGGTAAGGACTCAGTTTTCAAGAATGCCTCCTCCCACCACTTCAGAAGCCAATTGCAAGCCTGGGTTGGTCTGCCTGTGTTTCTGATTGACGAGCTACAAATCATTCCTATAAACCCTTCCTTTGGGTTCAGTTAATTTACTAGAGCTGCTCACAGAACTCAGGGAAACACTTATGCTTACTTGTTTATCACAAAGGAAGTTACAAAGGATATTGGTGAACACCAGATGAAGAGATGGGCAGGGAAGGAGATGAGGGTGGCAGTGTACAGCTTCCATGACCTCCCCAGGACCCTCCAGAAGCCCCCAAGTGTTTGACTGTCTGGAAGCTCTTTAAACACTTCTTTCTGGGTTCTTACAGAGGTTTCATTACAAAGGCATGATTGATTAAATCATTGGCCATTGATGATCACCTTAACCTTCATCCTCTTTCTCCTCTCCCAGGGGTGGGTTGGGGCAGAAAGTCCCAACCCTCTAATCCTGCCTTGGTTTTTCTGGTGAATAGCCCCATCCTGAAGCTACCTAAGGGGCTGCCAGCTCTCAGTCTACTAATCAACTCATTAGCCTACAAAATGTATTACTTTGAAGATTCCAAGGATTTTAGGAATCATATGCCAAAAACTGGGGATGAAGAATATATATATATATATATATAATCACACACCAAATTCTGAAATTGAAGATAAACAACCTGGCTTATGGAAGCATAATCGTGATTTTTTGGGGGGAATCCTTTAATTCATAACTTATATACTGTACTTTTACTGCATATACGACTTTTCAATTATTTAATAAATTATTGATGGCATCATAGCATTAATTTTAATATATTCATGTTGACTTACTACCAATTCAAGGACTTCCTTTCAGCTAAATGAAATATATCTATGGGGAAAATTCTTGTTAAACTTTGTTTTATGCACTATTCTATTTACATCTCAGAGGAGATCTAAATTATCTATTCTAAGATTAGTTGGGCCAACAATATCTTAAGAAAAGAAATGACAGACTCTAAATTGGAAATTAAATATCAATCCACTAATGAGTTAACAGATCTTTTGATACTGTCTCTAAGTGATCAGGTCTGTGCTTCTACTGACTTCTAGCACTGAAACTTGTTCTTAAAACGTATAATCAGAGGAAAGAGTATAATAGGAATTGTAATAGGCATATATTTTTTTAGCTACTTCTGATATGCACTGATATGGGTGCCTTGCATATGTCACAATTACGAGTAAATATACATTATATCTGTTCCAAAGTAGATATTTACGTGCCTAGTTTACAAAGAGAAACAACAGTAGAAAGGTTATAAAAATTGCCCAAATTCCAAAACCCAGAAAACTGATAGATTATCTTTGTATGGAGTCTCTCTCACACCAGTCCTTTGTTGTTGGTGTTTGGTGGTTTAATACAGTCATGGATCATATAGTAAAAACTTTTCAAATATTTCAGCCATAGAGTTAAAATATCTTAGATATTTAAACTACATTTATAATTTATATTAAAAATATCAGCTCATAATTGTGTCATCCCCAGTGTTTTAAAACTGGTTATTATACATAACTAACTGCCCCACCCTTCAGCTAAATGGCTTTAATATTTTAATATTCCTATTTTTACCATGTAATGGGACAGGCAATGTAAAGAGCGCCATATTTTCAAATCGAAGCCAGACATGCATAAAGTCTACTTCCTTAAAAGAAAATGAACTCTCCAAGAGATAAAATAAGGAATATGCTGAGGCATTGAGAGTAATTTGCCTTCACAGTGTCCTCCATAAATGGAGACTTAAGAAATATGATTGAAGATACATATCAATAACATGTAGGCAAGTAAGCAAGTGTTTTAATTATTTTCCTGTGATTTCCTGTCTAAATATGAAGACATCTAGAATCCCATTCTCTATTCCAGGAACATATTTAGTATTGTTCACTGACAGCGTAAGTTTCTCCCTACCATCACATTTATTATTATTTAATTAAACAGAGACAAGTCAAGTGGTTCAGAAAGAAACCAAGTAAATGAATCCCCATCAGTCTTTACATAATTAATGATATTCTCTGTAGACAGCACAATTTATTAAATTGCTGAGCAGAACCACTTCAGATAAACTTATTTATGTATTCTGAGTCAAAGACTATTCTAGAAACTGTCGAACATTGGAAACTAAGTCAGTGGATTTTTTTTAAAAATGTGTAAGTATGACAAAATTTAGGAGAGTAAAAACTATTAATAGTGCCCCATTACTTCTTTCTGCATTTTAAGAACCCTTAATATAGTGCTTTAGCAATTCTGAAAGCAAAATCACTTAAGAAAAATACTATGAAAATTAAGGTATTAGAAATAAAGTACATAATAAAAAAGTACTGATTTCTAGGGAAAATAAATAATTCCCCACACTTAGACCATATACTTTTCTCCCTATGGAGTAAATTACAAGTGAAATTTTACATTTGAATGAATTTAGCCATAGGATATATATTGTAATTATTAAACGTCTAACATAGCAACTTGAATGTTTCAAGAGACTTTATATTTTATATTTAAGATGAGTGAAAATATGTTTCAGGAATATGTTTTTTGTTCCTTAGGGTTAAGTTTTATAGAGAGAGTGATAGACAGAAGTTTTATTCTTTCTGTCTCTGGGAGAGCACAGCAGTAATGATTCTCTATGAGGCCACCAACATAGCGTAATTAATCAGGAAGAAGCAGGCTCTTATGCAGATCCTATTAATAAAGAAGGTAATGACCTCAAAGCATTTTATTTGTGTTTGGTTTAGGCAAAATTCTGTTGTATCATATTTTACACATTATTAACAACACTGTTTTTCAAGGACATATCACAGATTAAAATCACTGACCCAGATGACAAAAATTATAACACAAGTTTGTGTTGTGAATGTCAATCATAGCTGTTAAAACTAATGTATGCTGTTAAAGAAAGAGCGTGTTGAACCATTCCAGCAAAATATTTAGTGGGAAAATCCATTAAATAATTCAGGAGAAATTGTAATAATTAATCATTGGCCTTGAAGAAATTGATAGAGGAAAACAACATACTATACTGTGCTTATTGAAACCTATACATGAAATTATTTTCAATTTCTGAAATGTATCGTTTCAAATATAATTTCTTTCATTCATGATTCATAGATAATATCAAAGCTGTCTTGGATGCTGTTAGGGCAGAGTATTTCTGGGATACTATTAATCAATCTGAAGAAAGTAAAAATAGGTTTATAAAGTAGTCTAGACCCAAAAGGGAGGATAGACATTAATTTCTTGTCTGATATATTGGATACATTAATATACAATGCATCTTTAGTACTTGACCTTAAGTGTCAAGAATATAATGCACCATTTCTCTTTTTATAAGCAGTACTTTAAAGAGGTGTTTCTGGTCAACATTATTTTGTACTGCAAGGTTAAAATGATGAAATGCATAAAAACATGAAATACACAACTTATTAAAATGCAATTCACCAGTCCGTATTCAGGTGTTTCTTTAATGTCAGACCTCAACAACAACACTTTCAGATAAAAATTAATCATCAACATGATGCTGTATGGTAATGGCATGAATTTTATTTCCATTTAAATGTTTATATTTCTCTCAATTCACTAAATTAATAGTACCTTTAAGTCTACCATCAAAATACACATTTAGATTTTTGTTTCTTTTATGCTATTTTGCAGCAATTTTATTCATTGAGTATGTGACTCCTTAACCAACGCCAAGTATTCCTTGGTAATGATCTCAGGATAAGAGCTCTCAAAAAACATCATTGGCCTCAAATATTCACCCAAACCTAGCTGTATGATTGCTGCTTGACCAAGTGCCTTTGACAAAATCTATCTAAAAAAAATCAAACCTTACCTGTCCTTTCCAGCGGAGGCTTTTAAGGTATTCACAGCCTTCATTCTAATTTATTGTGACCCCATATATCTACAAATGTAATTGGAATTTTAAAGTTTTTAGACCAATCCATCACTAGTAGCCTAGTAGAATGTATCATGCAGTACAGTGAAAAATAATGGGAACTGAAATAAGAAAGACATTCATTTAAATCCTATCTAAATCGCTTACTCTCTTGGAGACTTGGTTTTCTTAAATGGGAATTAAAATTGTTTTCCATTCAAGATGTACTGAGTTTAAAATAAGCATCATACAAATAACATCTTGGTGTATGGTAGGTTTCCATAAATTTTATCTAGCTTCTTTCAAATAACATTATACAAATAACATACTACATTCCGACTAGATTTCCGTGAGTTTTGTTTGTTTGTTTGTTTTTATTATTATACTTTAATATACTTTAAGTTCTAGGGTACATGTGCACAACGTGCAGGTTTGTTACATATGTATACATGGGCCATGTTGGTGTGCTGCACCCATCAACTCGTCATTTACATTAGGTATATCTCCTAATACTATCCTTTCCCCCTCCCCCCTCCCCACAATAGGCCCTGGTGTGTGATGTTCCCCTTCCTGTGTCCAAGTGACCTCATTGTTCAATTCCCACCTATGAGTGAGAACATGCGGTGTTTGGTTTTCATCAGTTTTAGTTGAATCCTTTCAATCTCCTTCTTTTCATTTATCAATCATAACAATGTGTCAGACAACAGAACTTTTTTTAGGTTACAAAATGCTTTCTTCAAACAGAACAGGACCTTTTTTTTTTTAACTCATTCATGTAACAAGCACTTTTGAGGCATGGTGATTAGCAAAACATTCTAAATAAAGAAAGAGTGGTAGATAGATAAATGAATCTGCTGTTGTTTCTCCCTTTGTTCTAAAAGATGTAGAGATATTTTAATAATAGCGATTAGATGAAAGTCTGCATTATATAGTTTAAATTACTTTAAAATCTCTGATGGAACTTAAAACATGAGAACAAGTAACAGGAACTTGAGAGTTAGAAAAATATTTGTTAAACTTTAGGCAGAAATGAAGCCCAAAATTTTAGCGTATTTCCTGCCAGAATATTTTATATTCTAGAGATACCATTAAGAAATGAAATAGAAACAAAAAGCTGTTTTAATGTAGAAACAGTTACCACAATTCAGTAAATATATAAATAGGACTTAAGTTTTTTGTTCCTAAAGTATGTTCTTATTCATACTATATCTCACTTTAACAGACTTATTTACTTAT
>NW_016826690.1:936837-958803 GCF_001698545.2 Rhinopithecus bieti
TGAAATAGAAACAAAAGCTGTTTTAATGTAGAAACAGTTACCACAATTCAGTAAATACATAAATAGGACTTAAGTTTTTTGTTCCTAAAGTATGTTCTTATTCATACTATATCTCACTTTAACAGACTTATTTACTTATTCATTTACTTTGAAGGAGAGGGTGGTGGTGTTTGAGTATATAAAAAAAGTTAGCTGATGACAAAGTACCTATTTTAATTTATGAATAAAAACTGTTAGGCATTAAAAGTTATTTCCTGAATTATCTATTTCCCAAGGTTTAAATCTTGGGAGATCTTAATACTCAATATGTAAGTTTTCTTCCTGTGGAAAACAAGTGTAACAGAATTTCTATATTTCACTCTCTTCTGTCAAGAGAAATTTCTTTTACAAGACTAATTATTTATAGTTGAAGTAAGACTGATTAGTGTTGCTTGTTCCTATGACTAATTAATGAGGAAATGGCATGTCCTTACCCTTTGATTTCTTGCTGATTAATAAATCAATAAAGTATTACTGGAAGGAAAAAAAAAAGCACAGAAACACACTCATATAATGAGATAATGGTTGCCCTTTTTCACTTTCTGAAAACTCACAGTCTCAAAAAGAAGTCCACATCATAAATGAAATTAGCTGGGCCCATTGCCAGACTTTTGAAGGAGGACTGGAATTGATGGCTCATGAAGATTAAATTATTTATTCTCTCCTGGAACATGGAACACCGGGACAGAGTTGGGACACAGCCATTATGGTCGCAGCTTGTCACTGCCCTTGCTGCTCTGGGTTTCATTCCTTAATATAATATACAGGAACTGCAAACTTCATTGTAAGTCAGTTCTTGAGATATGCCTCAATCTAGTCCACATCTTCATGACACATCCAAGATAAAAATCACTGCTAAGATTGTTGGTGTCTCCCAGTCTGAGTTTCTAAAGACATCACAAAGTAATAAAGAAAAGTAACCTATATGATGTAGGCAGGCACTAGCCACCTTTGAGCCTTTTATGCTGTCTGGATATAACAGCTCCAAAGTGAGGAATTAGGGGTTTCATTGTGAACCCCTAAAACTTGAGCTCCTTTGATGCCTCTTTCTGTAGGTGATGCTATCACCATATAAATACCCAGAAATGAGCCATATGAGGTGCAAAGCTAGTCTTAAAATCCAAGTAGAAAAGACTTCAGCCTTCCCTTGGCCCTTGACAAGTCCCAGTCAGGACTGGTTTGAGAAACAGGTAGGCTGCCTCACTGACAACCCTATGAGTGGGCTGTCTCCCTAGCCACAGGACTCTCTGGGTCTCTGACGGGCACCGCATGCACAACTTCCTTCAGCTTGGATCTCTTCTTAACTTCAGCTTCCTGAATCATCCTGTTCTTATGCAACATCAACTATCACTTTGAACTCAACTTGTCCATTGCCTAAAGCCTAAGAGTCCTAAAGTGTCAAGGCCGGTTGAGACCTTGCCCAGCTTTGTGATTTTTAAAGCTGCACTTTTATAGATGCCATTGAAATATTCTTTAGATTTCATGAAATTTTGAGTTCACAAGACTAATATTTATACCTTAAAGAAGAATGCTTATAGATGATCTTGCTTCATTGCTGCAGACAGAATAAATTAGAAATCTTTTACAAAAGTCAATTGTAAAAGTACAGTATCTAGGATTTTTGTGCTAGCACCTAAAATAAAGGAAACGTTTGAAATAAAGGGAAATGTATCCAAAGTATAATTATAAAATCAATTGATTAATGCAAACTGATTTTAGTAAAACTTCCCTCTATAGAACAGCTTTCCTTTAATGAATAAAATCATTAATGAAGGCAGACTGTAAACATAAATATATGGATAGAATAATCCAGAAAATACAGAAATTGGATGCGTTGCATGAGTTGTTGAGGTGAAGAATAAAGCATCTTGGATAACAGGTTGAGCATTTCAACAAGAAGAAAACTTACTGTACATGGCCTGGCTGGTGTGTGCTCCTCTAGATGCCTGAAGGTTCTGTTCTCAAATGTATCATTCCCACCTCCTCCCTTCTCCCCCAGATTAAATCTGTTAGTGTTTTAAATACCCAAACTTTTCATCTTTTAATAGACATTCTGAGTAAGTCTGGACAAAAAGGCATTGCTAGATTATGATGACTACAAGCACTCTGGAGTTACAGTATCTGAATTCAAAAGCTGCCCTGAAATTTGCTCATGCTGCAGCCTTTGACTGGTTACCTAAACTCTTTAAACCTCAGTGCTACCATATGTAAAGTGAAGATGATTGTCTTCCTGTTAAGACTGTGTGGGACTTGAGTGATGAAGTACACAAAAGCACTTAACACACAGGATGATTTGGAAGAGAAGAGATATTAAAATGGCGTATTTTAATTTTTCTCTGAGATATTTTCCCTGGCAAGAGTGAACCCTTAAAATGGAGGATATTTTCTCTTGTTTTCTGTTTAGGTTTCAGGAAGAGAATAACCTCATAGACTGTCCCCCATACTGACTGGCTACAGTAGCTGCAAAACAATAAAAAACAATAAATGTGAATATGGTTAGCAAGGAAGAGTTCCTGAGAAGGTATCAGAGAATGGCCCACGACACTTACGTAAGGTGAAGGGGTCGAGAATCCCTGTATGTCCTTAGGAATGCAGTGGGAGAGGGGAGGGGCATGCTTATAAGTTGAATGCAGATCTGAGGGGGGAACCTGCACAAAGGGTTTCCAAGGAAGTGGGAGACTAACTCTGAAAGCCATTCAGTCTCAAACCAAATGAAGCCATGACTAGTCCAACAGGGGTGTGTGATTAGCCAAAACCCCAGGTGAAGTCAAGGTTTCAAAGGGAAATACCCTCACTTACAAGCTAATGCTTCTTGGAAGCACTGTTGAGTACTAGAAAATGAACCAGAGTTTCCACTGTCAAATTTCCGCAGCAAGCACTAGCAGAAAAACCAAGGAACAGCCTGAATCGACCATGCCTCCATTGAGAGCTGCCAGTGCCCATCGGTGGATGAGATCAGCTGTTCATCTGGGTCAGCCTGAGGTCACAGGCCCCTCTCTCTGATCCTCCCTGTGACTAGATCACAGATGCCCTTTGAACTTCTTATTAAAGAGGGAGAAGGGGTAAATCTGAGAATATTAAATGAAAAGAGACTTCATCCAGTGCTTATTACCTGGTTCGATTTAAGCTTCTCCACTTGCTATCTATAGGAGTGGAGGAGGAGATTGCAAGTGAGGTTAAATCATTTAAGGAAAATCTGAGTATATTGCTTTTATTTGTTTGTCTGTTTAAGATGGAGCCTTTCTCTGTTGCCCAGGCTGGAGTGCAGTGGTGCAATCTTGACTCACTGTAACCTCTGTCTCCTGGGTTCAAGTGATTCTCCTGCCTCAGCCTCCTGAGCAGCTGGGACTACAGGCATGTACCACCACGCCCAGCTAATTTTTGTATTTTTAGTAGAGACAGGGTTTCACCATGTTGACTGGGCTGGTTTCAAACTCCTGGCCTCAAGGCATCTGCCTGCTTCAGCCTCCCAAAGTGATAGGATTACAGGCGTGAGCCGTGGCGCCTGGCCTGAGTATACTGTTAATATAGTTTTCCACCACCGGTTACCAGGCTATACCTATATAACAAATCAAGTAATCCTATAAATATCTTATCAGAAAAATATAGCTATTATCCCCACTAACCATTGCAAGACTGACGGAATTCTAATGTTTACTAGAGGACTTTGGTCTAATGGCAAGGGGGCCAAGTTCTCTGCTGCACTGTGAGTGGATTGTGGGGTAAGACAGACAAGACTGTTTCATTTCTTTTCTTTTTTTTCATAGTCACATTTGTCTAACCCTGGATGGTCATCTCATTTCCACACACTTTTGTTTTAAGGTAAGAAACCTAAATAATTAAGAACCAATCAACTACCCTGAGATAACGTTTTACCTCGATAGTGGAACACAACACCTGAAAGGAAAGTGGAATTGAATGTTGATTTTGGAGAAAAGAAAGAAGAATGAAAGCAGATTTTTATGTGTTGACTTAGATAGAGGCCTTGCAAACATAAACACATATAACAAGCAAACAATTCTAGGGCCCTTTGCACCAAACAATGCAAAATAAAAATGCGTTGATTTCATTCCAAAAGCTTCATCCATGTACTTTATGTAAGTTGCTTAAAGATTTGGAAATCAGTTACTGTGCATAACGTTGACCTTCACTTCAGACATCTGAAAAAAATATAGTTTTAAGTTAGGATGATGATAATTTTCCCCTGGCAATTTCGAAAGAGGTGTAATTTTCTAGCTAAAGTAGAAATCTTGAAAGAAAAATCTACCTTTCAAATATCAATTCTTAATCACTACCTTGATGTAAAATCAATTACCATTACCAAGCAAAAATTAGTAAGTGCTCACTTTTTTTGTGAAGGTGACATTAGTCTTTTAATGCTGTATTTTAATGTTTCCCTTTTGCTTTATAATAGGCCCATTTAGGTGTCTTTTTTTTTTTCCTTACTCCACATGTTAGTAACAGTTTTGTGCTTTGGCTCCTGTCATGATGACTTTGTAATAATTTTTACAGAATCTTTAAAGAGATATTACCCTAAAATATTAGAGTTCCATAAAGGTACTTGACCACAAACTAGCAGAAATGTGAATAGCTATTTTGGAACAGCGTGGCCACTTCAGAATTAGTGAGCCAAACATGAAGAAATACTATAAATTAGAGACAACAAAACTGGAATTTATATATTATTTATTCAAGATTAAGAGTATTATTAGTAAATATTCTAAAATTACAGTAATGCTATTAAGGGAAGAATTTTCAAGAAGATTATATATATGTATATATATTAGAAAATTATATGTATATAACTGTTAAACTGTAGAGTATATAAAGACAAATTGTATATTTTTTAAGTTTCTTAATTAAGTATATTAAAATTACTCATCACAGAATGGCTATGAATAATAATTCATCAATAGATACAGCTTTTCTGCTCTGTGGAAACTGTTAAAATCTTATCAGACTCATATACTGAAATTTTATATTTTGTCATGCTGTAATGCTCATTTAAGTATATTGAGATTCTGATAAGAAATATTTTCTAAAAGCAAAATAATATTTTTAAAAATCCGGGATACTATAGTTTAATATACAGAGCTTCTTAAAAATACATCCAGATCGCAGGGTATATTCAACTAATAGTGTGTCAAACACACAATCACTGGGGGTCAGTTTTCTAATTTAAAGTGAGGTGGTTTGGCCTGAAGTACATTATTTTGAAGCCCCTACTAAGATTCTATGAACTATTTGACTTACTAAATAGATGTGGCTAGAAGACATAACATTCACCATTGGTCCAGGGGGTGCTAAAAACAACAGCACCCTTGCTAGATTGACCTAACTGGGAGTCTGGTGTGTCCCTGTTTTAAGGTGGTGAATTATCCAACAGGCACAGAACGTTCAGCCCAGGTATGTACTGTACCTTTAATCATCTGGGCACATAGTGATTTTGAGCATTAGATTCCCAAAGTCGTGAATCCTGTTGAAAGAGCACCAGTGAAATTCCAAATTAACCAGAGTACTCTGTCAAAATATTATCGGGTTCTTTTATGAGTAATTACATTTTAGTATAGCAATTAAGACATCTAGTTTTGCCATGTATGGAATAACTAAATTTGAGTTTGAGTTTGAATGATGAGAAGATTTCAACTTCATCAGGGTGATGAATAGGTAAATAGAATGGTCATGAAGTAGAATGAATTACAGTTAGAAAATACAGATCCCTCCAGCATGTCTAGGGAAAGGGGCCCTTATAGATACAAACAAAACGTTCTTCACAGGTGATCCTTACTTTCTGTCCAGTACATTGTGTTCTTCCAGGTGACTAAAATTGATTATTTGATGATGCCTGCTAATATCTCCCCCTTACTGGAGTTAACCTGAGCATGAGATGCTGTGATGGCCCGGGCTGTCTTGTGCTTAACAATGTTCCTCATTGATTCAGTCTGAAAGTCTAAAGTGCTCTCAACAGTGTAGCACCTTACGCCATTGGACAGCTACTGTAGAAGTGCCCTTGGAAAACACTGAATTTTATCAAGGACTGGGGAGTAGTTGATTAATTTTTAATGCACTTGCTTCCATAAATCTAAGTTGCCATTTCCAGATTAATTTCATTTCAGCAGAGTTGTTTATGTGCGCATAAAGGTATAATTTTTAAAAAGTGAAATTTCAATACATGTCCAATTCTGTTGGCAAACCTCAAAATTTAAAAGAAGCTTTCTTTATATTTTAAATTATGCTTCTATGGTAGCCATAAATCTCAGTGCACTTTTCTGAGTGGAAGCCTTGGCTATTGATCAACCTTTGGTCTTCTGCAGCTCAGTTAAATATCATGGAAACATTAGTGTTGAAAACTAGATGAAATTGTAAAACCTACTTTACTTAACTCAGTGACACTAGCATTTGTCATTTATTTACAGGACGACACTGAAAATCAATCAAATGTCAGATTCCTTTTAGCTACCTTAACAGAATATGTGACTTTGTTGCATGTTGGGCAACTCATGAAGTAATTTATTCAAACCCTAATGCTGGAAATTAAACAACATGACTAGAATGACTATTCTGGTTAGTAGAACACTTTTCATCTGAAAGTTGTGAGCTAGAAGATTTTAAGTAACCCAGTGGGAACTAGATTCAAATATCCCAGTTCCCAAGGCATGTTCTCTAATTCAGATATAAATATTAGCAACAAGGATGAATACCTCATTATCTTTGTGTTTCCGTCTGTAGAAATAGCTTAATGCCTCCTGTCAACCAATGTCTGAATGAACTAAACTGGTAAATAAGATGCCATCATTGTTTTTCCATGGAATTCAGAGGATTCGGTTACTGAGGTCCACGGTATTAATTTTTCTACCTGACAGCCTACACTCTATATTAATTTTCATATAGATTAAATTTCCTTTTAAATTTGCATTGACTCTTTAGGCTTCAGTTTCCTCATCCGAACAGTTGGTAAAATGACAGTGCTAGGAAGAGGCTTCATGGTGAAGTCAACAAAGATTACGCTTCAAGGCTACATTTGCAAGTGCCTGCACAATATATGTGCATTGCTGTATGTTGTAAAATTTTTGAATAAAATATTAATGCATTCATTTTCTTAAAGGACTCTCATATTCTTTAAACACAGGCCCCACAATAAGCAGATGTACTTTTATACATAATTCCTAAGGATGTGATAAGAACTAAATAAGATCATGTAAATGCTCTTTTGTTTGCAAAGCATGTGCTTAAATATAAACTGTTGTCATTATAAAAGTCATTGAGTGTAGGGTTCTATACAGTTTAGGAGTCCACATACTCACTTGATACAGTGACTGTCATTGTACTTAACATTCAACATTGTTTACATTTATATACCTGGCTTTGTTATTTCCAGAAGGGAAAATCCATGTTCATCTTGTTTGCCTTTCAACGCCAGACACTAGGATGGTGCATGGCACACTGAAGACACTCAATAAATATTTATTGTATTAATGAATATGAAATATGACTTAGCAGTACAGAACGATATTCGAATTGTGAAATAAAATACACTGAGGATCAACACTGTTATTTAAAAGATTCTGTTGATCCTAAATTTTATAATGAGTCATTAAATGTATTGCTCAGGTTTCAGAATCTTCAATCTATAATGGTTTATTTTTTTAAAAGGCCTTAATTTCCTTAGATTCTTGTAAAGTTCAGAGTTATTCCTTTAAGAAACAGGCTATATTGCATTGCAACAATAACCCCAGACAAATGACATTAGTAGAAATAATATAATTAAATATTCATATAAGATAATTGACTTATCTGCTTTACTCAAATGGATTTTAATGATAGTATTGGACTAACCCTATGTGACAGCATCTACTGATTTTATGTACTGTCCCCTTACCTCCCTCGGCCCCCTGCTTTGCCAATCCTTCCGAACATACCCTGGAACATTTGGCTTAAAGTTTCAGAAAATCTGCTCAGTTTGATAATGTCAACTCATCACATTTTAGTTAAGCAGGCATCAAATCAAATGATGCATGTCACAGATACATAAATATTATGTACATGGAAAGCAAATTTTTAGCTACAAATGCATAGAATCTTCTGGTTTGTAAACCTGAACTACATTTTAAAATTTTGACAGTAAGACAAAATTGATGTGAAACTAATACATAACTCTCAAATAATCCAGCCGCCAACTTACTTGGAAGCTACTTGTACAAAATAATATTTGCGTTAAAAAATGTCCTTTCCTTAAAGTTATTATCTTAACAAATGTACAATCATAAATCTACTAAAGGTAAATATCATTTCCTGTAAGAGGGATACATTGAGCTTCATACACATCTTACTGTCTTAAAATTCCTTCAAAAATATAATTAACCCATCCACCTTATCAGGGTTAGCTCAAGGTAACTAGAAACCATCATAAGCTAAAAATCATTCCGAAATTGAACCTCATCACTAGATAAGTGATTCTGACAAAATTGCCATTTTATGGAATTGATCAGAAATGCCATTCCAAGAAAGAGGAGTCACCTTGTGAAAAAAATATATATTATATATTATCTTATAGAATAGTTTTATAAACATATATATATTATAGATATAATATTGACCCTTTGCCTTTGGAACTTTTCAAAATTTGTTAAACTTCCAGTATGGAATGAAATACCTTGTTATACATTTCTACTCTTGTTAAATATCTGGGGGAAATGTGTTATATTTAAGCATCGCTTTATAAAAATTTGTTGAACTTATTGAATTCAGACAAGGAAGACCAGAGGGGTTTGTGAGAGCTGTTCTCTGCCTTCAGCCGATACTGCATTTGCTTTGATAAAGAATATTTTACCTTACCATTTGGGTAATGCCTGTCTTAGGTTGAGTTCTTCTTAAAGCAGATTCTTAGATGAAGATTCATACAAGTGGTTTATTTGTGAATTGAAAGAAATACCATGGGGTTATGGGAAAATGAGACAGGGAAGGGAGGCCAGTTGCTAAAGTCAAAACAGGTGCCTCTGAGCTAGACCCCACGGGGAGGGAATATAGATGAGCATCCATAGGTCAATGCCATTGGTCACTGGATGTTTTCGATGAGGACTGCTCCATGATGGTTAATTTCCTGGCTCTTGCAGACTGTCATGAAGGTGGCAAACGAGTCTTCAGGGATAGGAGAGCACCCTCAGGAAAAGAAGCCCAGAAGCCAGGGGCTGGCTTTCTCTTGGAAGTTAGGCAGTGGTTGATGAGGTGATCAAGGTGGGAGATATGCGTGGAGAACAATCAGCGTCTGCCAGAATGACATCCATTTTTCACAACTTCCTTAATATTTTAAAATCAGATATATTCTAAGACTTTTCTTATAATGACTAGAGAGGGTTTTAAAAAGTGGTTTTGTATGTGACGGAACCCTTGTTGGTGCTGCAGTTAAAGAGTTGCTTCAAAACCCTGCCGCAGCCTCAGCACACCCTGTTCCTTTTGCTCTGCACTCCCTGAAGCCAAATGTTTCAGAAGCAACCACCGATCCGCAGGGTTCATCTGCTTCTCCCACAGGGCTAATCCCCGACCCACCTGGAAGCCAAGCCAGGCTCTAACCTGGCAGACCCACTCTTCTCCTGCTCCCCTTTTACAGACTCCCATGCTTATTGATTCTCTAGAAAATCTGTTTTCCTTTTGCTCAAAGCAGGGTACAAAGCAAGAAACTGCCTCCCACTCTGGAGAAAACACATGAAATCATAAGCTATCCAGTGACTGTCATTCCATAAAACAGCGGTTCTATTAAAGTGCATTATGTAAAAATGGGATTTGTACTAGAATTGTTTTATAGGAGGCTGGTTTAGATCATCAACTGTTTCATTGAAAATCTGGTCGGTGATGAGTCACCCATAAAACTGGCAGAATAAAACTTCAGGAGTGGCTGTTGTAAAGTTCTTCTAAGGCTCATAAAACCGGGTTATGCGCTTCTACAGTTTTGATATTGCTCAAACATTTTATCAAAAGAACGTGAATATCATCAGTGCTACATTTTAATTTGATTTTGAGGAACTTTCATTTTTAACTTTCCTTCCATGACCCCTGATCTTTTCTTTAAAAGTATGGGAACACTCGACCCATTGTTCCTCTTCACATTGGATCACAGAATACAAAAGTTAAACTCTTACACACTGCTATAGATAAGAGAGAGTTTAAATGTTAGTTATAGAATAAGAACCTTAACACTTTTGTGATTATATAAAAATAAAGACTAGCGTTTGCTGAACATATAGAGTGTTTCAAACATTACATTGACTTCTGACTCCATTGTTTACATCCATTTCCTCACGTACGCTTTACGACAATCCTGTGAAATACTTGCTCTTAACGTTTATTTCGGGATCGGGGTACACATGCAGGTTTGTTATATGGGTAAATGGCTTGTCACAGGGGTTTGGCATACAGATTATTTCATCACTGAAGTAATAAACACAGTACCCAAACAGTCGCTTATTATTATCAACATTTATTAATACTCAGAAGAAACCTGAGGCTCAGGGGAAATTACATAACTATTTAAGGTAAGAGTCAGGAATCACACCCTAGTTTCTCTACACTAAAGTATGCTTTAAAAAACTACTGTGTTATAAAATAATATGTGCCCATGTGAAAGAAATATATAGACAAAATGAATCTATGATGGAAAATATCACAGTGGTGGTTGCCTCTGGGTAGGGGGATTGAGATTGACTTGGAGGGAGCATGTGAGAACTTTCCAAGGTAATTGAAATCTTCTATCTTAACTGGCACATAGTTATATATAGATTGTAAGGGTATATGCATTTGTCAAAACATATTCGGTGGTAACACTTAAGATCAATGTAATGTTGTTCCTCTCTTAACTTATGGGCACGAGGCTTAATATCTGGGTGATGAAATAATCTGTAAATAAACCTGTATAATACAGGTTTACTATGTAACACACCTGCACATATATCCCTGAACTTAAAATAAATGTTTTTTAAGAAGATCAATGTATGGACCAAAGGCAAATTATACAGGTACATCTTCCCAAGTGTGCTATCCCCACACCTCCGTTTTTAGCCATGGAATCTGAATGGAAGCAGACAGCCACTTCCCTCATCCTGATCCCCAAACCACGTGAGAGTTCAAACGTTGTGCACAAGACCCAGTCCAGCCAGTAAAAATCCTTTCCAATAACTTTTAAAACATTGCCATCAAGGTTAAAATAAATACATGAAAAAATGAAAAAGTACATATATATTTCCTTTTTTTCCCCTGCGGTGAGAAATCTGTAAGGACATGAGTACCGCTTGCTGACAACCAAGTCCTCTACTGCTGGAGAAGGTAGTCTAACACTTCAAATGTGGCTAATTCAACTAAAGGGCGGGACAAATGAACTTTTATTTATTTTTAATTAATTTCAATTTAAACAGCCACACATGGCTAGTGGCTAACACATGGAACAGCAAAGCTTTGGGAGAATGAGTCAGATATCCACAGGGCATAAGACATAAGTAATACGAAGAGAGAGCCCTGATGGAACTGGATCTCTTTGGAAGGGCAGCTCCACCCCTGCCCTTCTTGTAATCTGGAGAAGTAAGTGTATTAGTCCGTTTTCACACGTTATAAAGACACTATCTGAGACTATATAATTTATGAAGGAAAGAGATTTAATCGACTCACAGTTCCACATGGTTGGGGAGGCCTCAGGAAACTTAAAATCATGGCAGAAGGTAAAGGAGAGGCAAGGACCTTCTTCACCGGGTGGCAGGAAAGAGAGAAAAGTTCAGGGGAATTACCATGTGTAAAACCATCAGATCTCACGAGAACTCACTCACCATCATGAGAACAGCACGATCATAAATCACCTTCCACCGGGTCCTTCCCTCCACACGTGGGGATTATGAGGATTACAATTTGAGATGAGATTTGGGTGGAAATATAGCCAAACTAGATCAGTAAGCTGATTAATACACGGGCTTTCATCTCTGCAAATGATTTCCCACCAGAATATTACCCTTTAAAGTTACTCTTAATAACATAAACAATCTTTATAATGTTATTTTTAAAAAGAAGCATAAAACGCAAATATGTGGTTCTGGGGTAACACTTCACTGTAACTAAGTTTCCATTTCTCTAACAAATAATTAGTAGATAAACCCAAATGGAAGATAATATAAATAGACAAACAGCATTGGCACCTTCAGGGCACCAAGAAGAGAGGAGGCTGAGACTTGGAAAGAACAATCTTCACAACTTTTTCTAGGATTGGTTGTGTTAATTTTCAAAAGTCTCAGGTAAATGAAATGGGCCTGGAGCAATACCTTTGCAGGATGTATGTGATTTTTTTTTACACTTGAATTACTTCAAGGAGCTTTCCAAAGAATGTTTTAACAGACTATGACCAATATTGTCACAGTCGATGACAGCAACTGCAATTGTACTTTTGAATTCCGGCTGGTAGTGTCAGATTTGTAGACTGACATTATTTTTATAATAGAAGTTGTAATGATAAGAACAGAACTCTCGAAAGATTATGGCTCATAGAATTTTAGAGGTGGAAGAAACCTTAGAGAACATCTAGTACAGCCCTTTAATTTTACAGATGAAGAAATAAAAGCCCAGGAGAGGCCAGCTGAGTTGCTGCAGGTGATGACACCTAATTACTGATCGAGCTGACATGAAACCCAGTTCTTCTAATCCCCAAAGCTTGCTGTCAGTGAGCCAATCCCAATCCATCACACTATTCTGACGTTTGCCTTTTCAACTGATGTCTTAATTACCATTTATATATTTTATCATTTTGTAAGAGCTGACAAGTTTGTCAGGACAAAATTTCATATAATCTGATATATTTTGTGACTTTGGCATCAAGGAATGCTTGTATAAGATGTTTGTCCTTCATGAAAATCTTGAAGTATTAGGGAATGTATGCTTTAAAAAATTCACTAGTTTTCAATGAAATTTTCCAGCTAGGTCTCATATCAATTTATGCAAAATTATCTTAAAATTGTCTGTATTTGCCACCTGGGTCATCGTTTACAGTATGATAGTTGCAGGAAGGACACAAGCTTAGATTTGGGTAGACCAGGTTCAAGTCAGCCACAGCACCTTCTTAACTGCTCAGGCTTAGTTTGTTCTTGTTAAAAAGAGATTCAAATTGTACTGGTATAGAAAGCACCTGGTATAGTTTTTCCTGTAGAGATAATAAATATGTAGTAAACCTAATGAATTGTATTATACACTAGAATATTTTCACATTTGAATTAATAGTGTGATTATTATGTAATTAATGTGGTTAATAAAATATTAATGATACAATATAAAATAGATAATATCTGATTAATACTAATATAATTCTGTTACACAAAAACTTTTAAAACCTTATAAATTAAAAAAAATTAGTTATAAGCATTTGAGAAGATTTCGCCTGGGATTTGGAATTATTGGAAACCTCATAGATCTGGCTTCTCGCAGACCTAGAGTAGAGTAGAAACACTTTGGAACTGAAAAGAGAACAAGAGATAAAATTTTGTTGCGCTGCTTTTTGTTCACCTTCCTCCTGACCCTTCAAATATTTCATCCCACCCAGTCTGAGGCCTATGCCCAAAGTTTGATTATACATTGTTATTAGGTAATGTTTTTGCTTATCGTCACTGAGAAGTACTTCCAGAATCTTCTTCCCTTGCATTACACCACAGGTTGATCCTAAATTCGTGTGAGAATGAATCTGCATGAGTTGAATCACTTCATTTCTGCATGGAACCTGCAGGTCCTCTTCCCACAACCATGTGCACCTTTAGGATATTGTCACTTTTGTAACTTTTTTCTTTCCCACATCCTCCCAATATCCTCCCTTCCCAATAATGCTCACACATGATTCAGTAACTGCAACAATTTATACTGAGACCAGAAGGATATACGTATCCCCTGCTTCAGATCCTTGTCTTAACCCGAATCTGGTAGATATTCAAATTATTGATAACCTCCCAGACCTGGAATCTGAAGCTGTAGGCCTGAAGATCGGCCTTCTGTATTTCTTTTCCCAATATTTATAACCAATCAGATAAAGAGCCCAATATTTTCTCGGTAAAATATCAAATAAAGTTCATCAAAAGTACTCATTTTATAGCAATTTACTGAATGACTAAAAAACCTAATACAGAATTCTGTTGTGAGAGTATTTTTAACATAAATTTATTTTATAATGGCAAATTTCATTAGAATTCAGAAAATGTAATGTCTATTCAGGACTGTATATTTCTTAACATATTAAAGACACACTATATTTTGCTAGGTGAACAAGTATTTTTCTTAAGTCAATACAAAGGATTTGAAAATTAAATTTTCATTGTATTCAAGAAAAAGACAATGATGCTCCTATAATTTAAATAGCCTCAGTGCCTAGCATGGTACCAGCACATCACTAATTCACAGCAAGTGTTTATGAAAGGAAGGGAGGAGGACAAAAGAGAAAAGGAAGGAGGAAGGTTTGTTATGGCATGTCAAGAAGGTGGAAATAGAACTTGGATTCAAGACTTTGACTTCCCTTTGAAATATCCATTTTTAAAAAATACTTGAGTTACCTAGAAGTGGTAATTACTAAGTCATTCATTCTAGCAAGAAACATCTGAGCTGCTACTATGTGCAGATACCTCTGGGGATACAACATGGGTGAAACACAAGCTACTGCCCTCCAGATATCCACAGGTTGTCAAGAAAAAGAATACTTTGTACATTTCTGTAAACTGCTATCAGGAACATAGTAATGTCCTGCAGTCCAGTGCTGGAAGGAGGCTGGAAAATGGCAAGAGGGTAAATAAATTTGGAGAATAATTGCTTGAGCAAAATTTGAATATTTAAGAGAAAATTGATGGTCATATACGTTAAAAGGATGGAATTCCAGGTAGAGGGGACGGCAAATGAAAGGATTGGGGCATGAAACTGTGGTGAAATTTCCCTAAACACTCGGTGGCTAATTTGGTATGACTAAAGCATAGTCTGTGTGTGTGTGCACATGTATGTAGGTATATGTGCATGCATATGCATACATGGATATATAGAACATAGAGTTGGGCTGGGAGAAGGTAAATTTTTTAAGATGACAGTGAGGACACTTAGTCAAGATGAAACAACGGTAACAGCAGGGACTATATATAATGCCTATACGTGCCAGGCACTGTTGTAATCATTTTATACACACTAACTTATTCAATGAAGACATAGACACAAACCCACACACCTTTGAGCTATTTCCCATTGTGATCATCCTGAGGCACACAGAAAGTGCTTTATTCTTATTACAAAGCTAGGAAGCAGCAGAGGCAAGAGTTGAAACTAGACAGTCTGTAGAGACCCATATATTTCATGCCAAGATGTTTGGACAAGAGAGGAACTGACACATGCTAATAATGTGATTAATATCTCTAGGTTCTGACTAAGTTTGTGGAAGTCATTTATAAGGAGGAAAGCAGAAGAACCAAGGTAACAGGTCTTCTTGGGGCCAGATGCAGTAGCTCAAGATAGCAGAAAGAGGTCAGTGAAGAGACTTTGAGCTAGAGCACTGAGAACTGGTGACTAGCTTCAGGAAGAATGGACATGGGGAGGACTCGCTGTCACCCTTCTTTCTATTTTAGGTGAATGAGTGAGAATGAGGAGTTTGATTTTCTTACTGAATCTCCACGGAAAGTGTCTCGCACACGGCTGGAATGCATAGGATACAACTCTGGCAATCTCAACTCTAGACAAATACAGAGTTAATATTTTCTTAACTGGAATAAGTAGAAATATAGGACAAATACCACTGTGAGGCTTCCCACTTTTCACTTTTATTTGTTATTATAATGTAGCTATGGAAGATATGCAAAGAAGGAAAATAAAGTAACCTTTGCACCAAAGTATTCTTATTAATAAAAAATAAACACCTAGCTCTTATCCTAAAGAGGTTATTACCAAGTGGTGAGAAACTGTTATAAAGTATAATAAGTATATATAAGCCTTAAATTTCAAAACAGATTTGCATAATTTAGCATAGCTTGTGGGTAATGATGATGATAAAATCACTAAACATCTGCTAAGCATTTAAACAACATTTTCCTTCCGTTAGCATCAGTAGCTGGAAAATAACATACTTTGGCTCAAATTGTCCTGTTAAAAATATAGTTTGGGGCCAGCAGAATTTTATTCATGGTTTTATTTGGAGTCTCCACTTTTTTCTGTAAATGTATTTATAGCCAAAAGCTTTCACCAGTTAGGAAATGCAGCAGATGCCAATAAGTACATTCATTATTTTGATTACGGTAATGTCAGACTTTCAGAAAACTTCCTCCATCTCTATCTGTAGCACAATGTCACATAGGGAGAGACTATGTGCTGGTCAGGAAATAAACATAGCTTTGTGACAGGAGCTAAAAGAAAATGCTGTTTATTACTCTTATAAGATGTTATAATTGACAGTTTTAATACAATAGCGATTATGACATGTTGTCCCAAACCCTAATTTTGTTGTTTTGTAGTAAGTAACATCTTTATCGAGGAACACAGTGTTTTTTTTTAAACAAACAAACGAACAAGCAAACAAAAAAACTAAACTTTGGGGCCAGGCGCAATGGCTCATACCTGTAATCCCAGCACTTTGGAAGGCGAAGATGGGCGGATCACGAGGTCAGGAGATCAAGACCATCCTGGCTAACACAGTGAAACCCCATCTCTACTAAAAATACAAAAAAAAAAAAAAAAAAGTAGCCGGGCGTGGTGGCCGGCGCCTGTAGTTCCAGCTACTCGGGAGGCTGAGGCGTGAGAATGCCGTGAACCCGGGAGGCGGAGCTTATAGTGAGCTGCGATCGCACCACTGCACTCCAGCCTGGGCGACTAAGCAATACTGTGTCTCAAAAACAAACAAAACAACAACAACAATAACAACAACAAAAACGAAGATCTGGATAATTCATGTGTCTTTTGTTTTGGTTGCAGAATTTCCTCATTAACAGATGTGAAATAATTTACCAAGATTTTCTTCAAATGGACTAGGCCTATATAAAATAACAGAAATGCCCTTTGCAGTGAAAGCACTTTGTATTAGGGATTGATCACTCAATTACATTCTGGATGAGAAGAAAAAAAAATCCTATTGGTGTTTTTACATGATTACATTTAGGGAGAAAAAATATGGAAAGCTAAGAATCTTTTGTGGGGAGACAAAAAGAAGGAGCTTTTAAGGGGCACTTTGAAAACAGAGAATTACTTTAGATAGTTAACAATGCTGTCTAAAAATGACATCATGCCTTTAAGCAAAATCAACAGCAGTGAGACAAACTGAACAAGCAGATAAAAATATAACTCAAAACACTGATGAGTAGTATTTTTTGAAAGCGAATTCATCCAATAAACTACATCAAATAAAGGCAAATAAAGATAATCTAAGCTTCATTTACAAAGTACATTGAGAAAAATACTTGAAAATATATCAATCCAGGAAGAATTTTTTAAGCTGACAGGTGAAGTTATTTGACTATGTATAAATTATTTAAGGTGGCAAATATCCTGTCAAATGACCACCCTTACAGGAGACAGTCAACTTGATTCTAATTAATAAACAAAGTTTTAATGGAAATCCTAGAAAACATAGATTCATGAGATTCAGCATTGAACTTGGAAACCCATGGAAACCGTGTGTCTAAGCCACTCTAACCAAAGAGAAGAAAACCTACTGCATAACTATTATATGCCAGGGAGACGTTAGGCATTAGCAGTGCACAGACAGATATGGTTCAGGCTTTGACGTTGACGACAACTGGTGGAATATGTGTCATCTACCCTGTTATTGTACTAACCTATCCTCTATCCTCATCACACAGTATGAGAACTACAGTAGTTTGTCTTCTACCTAAAATCTCCTACCACTTCCACAATAATTTAATCTGCCAGCTCACTGTTATGCTGGTATTTTGAAGAAGTAATTTCATATAATTAGTCTCTTTCTGGATGAAACACTGCTAAAGTGTTTATTCCTAACCTAAATTCAGCCCTCTTCAGCTCTTTCACTCTTTGTAATCCAATTCCATTCTTTGCAGCCAATATTCATTTCTGCTTGTTCCGAAATCTATTCCATCATTTAGGATTTGGAAACCAGCAGAAATGAAGATGGGCTACAAAGAACGTAAGCAGATTTTAAATGGATTTAGCTCTAACCCCATTTCTCAGAACAATTCCCGACTCGAAACCGGAAATGTCTAAATGGTTTCACTCTCGGATTCTGCGGTGACCCAAACTCATAGCACTCAGATTCTGCCTTGGCCCTACTGAGATTACTAGTCTTACCTTACATACAACTTTCTTCCACATCTACCAGGTAAAGAAATGAAGCAAATTATGCGAAATAGGGGAAATACTTTAGAGGAAGCTTGAATTCTCAAGTATACTGGTGTATTGGGATAATTTATACGGTATAGTAAAGTTAGAGGGTACATGATGGCACTTCATCACATCTGCAAAATTTTTAAAAAGTTATCCTGGGGCTAGGCATGGTGGCTTACACCTCTAATCCCAGCACTTTGGGAAGCTGAGGTGGGAGGATCCCTTGAGCCCAGGAGTTCAAGATCAGCCTGGGCAACATAATGAGACTCCATGTCTACAAAAAATACAAAAATTGGTCAGGCATGGTGGTACACACTTGTAGACCCAGGTACTCTGGAGGCTGAGGTGGAAAGGATTGCTTGAGCACAGGAGGTTGAAACCGCAGTGAGTTAGGATCATGTCGCTGCACTCCAGCCTGGGAGACAGAGTGAGACCTTGAGACTTGGCATCAAAAACAAAACAAAACAAATAAACAAACAAACACACACGTTCTGGAAGCAGTACGGATGGTGGGTTGAGAGATGAGGTAAATTCAATTGAGAAAGAGATGCAAATGAGAACATAATTATGAGTAATCTAAATGAGAGATGGTGAGGGAAAACTTTTATTAAGGTGCAGTAAAATCATGGTGAGATCATGAATGTTTTTATTTTGTATTTCATTTTTTAAAATCATAGCCACATATACACTTCATTACTTTAAGAAATGTTACTTTTGAAACAAAAATAGTCATACTCGTTGACTCTCAAATGTTCTTATGAGTTACTTATATTAAATGAATGAAAAAGACAGGGAATACAACTATGTATAAAATATGAACCCAATTTTTTAAGAGATAATTATGTATAGATAGGCATCAAGAAACAGATGGGTTAAGAGACAGAAAAAGAGGAAAGACAAGAGAATAGAAAAAAACTTTAGGGGCTGGGTGTGGTGGCTCATGCCTGTATTCCCAGCTCTGGAGGCCAAGGCGGGTGGATCACCTGAGGTCAGGACTTCAAGACCAGCCTGACCAATATAGTAAATCCCTGTCTCTACTAAAAACACAAAATTATCTGGGTGTGGTGGCATGCATCAGTAGTCCCAGCTACTGGGGAGACTGAGACAGGAGAATCGCTTGAACCCAGGAGGCAGAGGTTGCGGTGAGCCGAGATTGTGCCGCTGCACTCCAGCCTAGGCCAGAGTGAGACTCCATCTCAAAAAAAAAAAAAAAAAAATTAGGGAGATATGCATAAATGTTTCATTGGTTGACTCTAGTTATTGATACTATAACTGATTTGCATCTTCTTTCTTGCACTTTCCTAATTTAGAAAATTCAAATGATAAGTATTTCTTGTTTAATAAAGAGAACATGGATTGTGTATGAAAGTATGTCAATTGGTGAGTACCGAAACAAAGTGTCAATAAAAATAACCAGAAGAACGCAGAGAACAGGTGCTAGAAATACCAAAAAGGACAAACTGACAAAAGGTTTTGATTGGTGGTTCAGGGATAATAGAGAGAGGGAGAAGGCAGGCATCCATGATAATTTACATTTCCAGCTGCATGTTATGCATGGCTGTTGATGAAATCAGCAGTGCAGAAGGCTCAGCATAAATAAATAGGAGCAGAGAATTGTTGCAAGTGAAGGAGAGGTTGGCTGTGGGAGCACTCGGTCGCAAAGCAGAGGACTGTTTTAAAACTGACGTAGTTTCAAATTGCAATTAAAAGCAACTTCACTGTACTTGGTTTTGTTATTATTATTGTTGTTGACTTTCACTTCCTACAAATCATGCACCTGAAAGGATTTGTTTCCAGCACTGTCCTCTATCTTGGTTCAGGACTCGGGGGAAAGAGCCCAAATTCTACAGGATTCATTTTGAGAGAGATAATTCAAAGTGCTATAGCGTTATAGCTGCAAAGATCCAAGAGATATCTGGGGATAAGTGTGTGACAGTGAGGAGAAATAGAGTTTGAAGATAATAGTTTAAATTTTTGTTTAGTAGTAAACACTTCCATTCGTGGCCTGAACACCTTATTTAGTAGTAAAACTTTCACTAGTTGCCTGAATCAAACTCTCAACAGCATAACTTTCTAGCTGTGTAATTTCAGCAAGTTCCTTAATCTCGCTGGACCGCAGTTTTCTCATATGTTACATAAAGGTGATAACAGTATAAATTCTGCAGGGTTGTAAAAAGTTAAGTTAAATGAATGTAAAAGTTAAATGAATGAATAGATGGCAACAGCTTAGAACACAACTTTAGCAGATTGTAAATACTATGTAAATATTGGATGATATTTTATTTTCAGTATATATATATATATATCTCCTTTCTACAGAGCAAGTTCTTCATGCATTAATAGTAATCTTGCTAAAATCCAAATCTATTCAGAATGAGTACTACAGAATTTCTTTTCTTATAGAAATATTACCAACATTAATTATTCTCGTAGATAAATGTGATTCACATTTCATCTCTTTATGCAATTTCCTTATTGTTTTGTCATTTTCCTATTGCTCTATTCTATAAATAATGAATACAGCATTTTAATGATTCTTGTAAATAGAGACACGTTTTTTTTTACCCATTAAGCATAAGGAAACTTTTATTCATAATATTTTATTTCTTTCATTGTACTTGAGATTAACAGCACAATTTCTCATCCACAAAGTTTATTATGGGTTGTAAAAATGAACATGATCTGTCTTCTGATTGGCTGAGTAAAGAAGTTTAATCTTATGTAATTATCTTTGAAATCACATCTGCATCAGTACAATCAAGCTCTATCTATTAGATCACTGAACCGTTTCACATGATTTTATAGATTAATATTCATATAAAACTATATATCTTTCAGCATATCTCCCCTTCACAGATTTTCTTAAAGAAAAAAAAAAAAAGACTAGCAAATTGGAACCTCGGATAATGAAAGAACTGCTTAAAATATATTCAATGAATTGCCATTGGGTCACTTTTCCCCTTCGAAATAAAAGTTGGGGTATAAAAGAAGAAAATCACTATAAAAGAACCGGAATGTCAGAAAAGACTAAGAACATTCTATTTCAGTGGTATACAAAGTTGGTTGTCTTTTAAGCCATGAAACTTTTCTTTAAACAAAATTTCCTCAAAGGTCTAATTCTTAAAATAGATAAACTACTATGAAGGGCAGATCCTGCAGGGCCACCCCGTGACCCAACCCCCGAAGTCTTCCTTTGTAATCAATCTGCTCCAGGTAGTGGTTTGAATAATGACAACCTAATCCAAACATGGCCTTTTAGAGAGACCTTGAGAAGCAGTGATGTAGCTGAGGTTACAGGGTAATCCAGTAAAATGTATCCATGAGTTCTGTGCCCTGACAGAGAATACGTTGTTACATTAAATTTTTTTATACCATCCCAGCTATGGAAACTTCAGTTGCCAAAACTGCTACTGCTACATAATGTATTCACCTTTTGGTAGTAAACATCTCTGCTCCAATTTATTTTTCAGCCTATGCAGTGTTTTGTTATTTTTTTCTTAGAAAAAAAAAAATCTCGATTTAGAAATAAAAATGAGGCCGGGCGCGGTGGCTCAAGCCTGTAATCCCAGCACTTTGGGAGGCCGAGACGGGCGGATNACG
>NW_016826690.1:959045-961611 GCF_001698545.2 Rhinopithecus bieti
AAAAAAAAGAGAGACAAGCACAGTCAAAATTTAAATTAGCTTGGTTTCAGTTCCTATTATTAAAGAGATTTTTTAAAAATCCTACTTTTGAACATCTTTGATGCCATCCTTCATTTCTCTCACAAGGGAAATGTAATTCAGCAGAGTCAATCATGACTCTTTTGAATATGGTTTACTAAATTCACAAGCAAAACGCATCTCTGATAGTCAACACAAATATATAAACAAGCATTGAGTAAATGGCAAGGAGGATAAAAGGCATTTTTCCAAATGAAGACTTCCATTGAAAAGAAGAAATTCAATGAACCTTCCTTAAATCATCTGAAACATTCTGTTGCATTTTGATCTAATAAAAAATCGTATTAAATTCGCTGTATTAGAATAGGTACACAATTCAAATCAAAAAAGAAAAAAAAAAATGCCCTAACTATAGGTAGGAACATTGTAGGACTAATGGAAGTGAGTATATAAATCCATTTGGCACCAGAGATTTTTTTCTAATGTGGAAGTGTCAAAAGAATTCTGCTCCACTTACAGCAGTGCCTGGCAGGAACAGGAAAGCATAAATGTCACTGAACAACCTTAGAGACAAGCACTTCCTTCACTGAAGAGAAACCTGGTATCTTTCTAGAAATTCTAGTATGCTAATACAAAATGCTAGACACTATCTAATTTCATTTCTCCATATTAATCAGTACCTTAATGTATGTTGCATTTTATAGATACTAAATATACTTTAATATTTTCTTTCTTTGCATGGGTAAAGAATAAACGCAAGTCGATGGAAAAGAAAAATTTTAAAACAATTGTGGTAATTGGCTGTAACTGGTGAGTACAGGTTGGCTTTGGAGTGATGTAGCCCTGTCTTTGAATGTTAGCTCCACTATTTGTTATCTATAGAAATAGAGAGGTCATATAAGGCATTTCCCACCTGGCAACGTACTTGTGAAGATTAATTAAAACTTAATCTATTGGCCGGGCACAGTGGCTCACTCCTGTAATCCCAGCACTTTGGGAGGCTGAAGCAGGCGGACCACTTGAATCAGGAGTCTGAGACCAGCCTGGCCAACATGGTGAAACCCTGTCTCTACTAACAATACAAAAAAACAGCCAAGCATGGTGGCAGGTGCCTGTAATCCCAGCTATTTGGGAGACTGAGGCATGAGAATCGCTTGAACCCCAGAGGCAGAGGTTACAGTGAGCTGAGATCATGCCACTGCACTCCAACCTGGGCAACAGAGCGAGACTTTGTCTCAAAATAAATACATAAATAAATAAATAAATAAATAAATAATATATTTAATATAGCTTGAGGAACCTAAAATAATACCTGGAACCTTATAAGCATTCATTAATTGGCAGCTAGTGAGTCCTTTAAGCTCTATGACTGCAGGAAATATACACTCACTAGGATTATCTCAAGTAATGGGGAAATGTTTCTGGAAAATAGATACGGATCAAGCACGTTAGGAGTTCTGACCCTGCAGCATGGAAATAGGGCACACCTAAGCCTCAGTGCAGAAACAAGATAAAGCTATAATGGTACTCTTGGCCACATCTCCTTAGTAAGATGTAGGAGTGAAACTGTTTTCCTTCAGTATTGTGACTAGCTCTATTCTATTTCTGCATCAATCAGTCCTGTTCGCACCAACTAGTCACCTCCTCCTTTGTTTAATGCTCGTCATCTTTAAACATTGACCTGCTTGTAGTATCCACTCACTCTCATGTCTGCTAACTTATAGAAAAGCCAGGTACAGGTATATGAATGTAGAATGAGCCCACAACATAATTAAATTAAAGTGTAATCAGCAGAAACTCTGTGCTTTTGTGTAGTAACCCTTCTACCAGTGAATGATTCTTTCTTTGTATACTATTTTGACTCATCAAGACAAATTTTATTGGTCTAATGAAGAACTAAGATCCCCTTTGAGCCAAGCTCTTCTATGAGACTACATACAGGCCAGCCTGTAATTGCTCTGATGAAGTACATCCGGGAATAGGGTGAGGGTTGGTGTCTCGTGGCACCTGTTGCAGCCATTTATCCCAGAAGAATTCCCTAGAAAGGAACTGCACATGTGGCACACACTGTTAGTCTTAGCATTTCTATACTTTTCTTGTCCGCTTGTGCAGAATGGTGGAGAGATAATTCAGAAAGAGAGCTAGTTTAAAGCTAGAATAAACCATGCAAACACATTTTTTTTCCTAATTTTTGCAACTTTTCTTCAATATCCTGAAGGTTAAGCAGAGGTTATTCTGTTGTGTTTTCTATACCCATGCTAAGGTTCAAGAAACTATAAAAGAGGCTGGCTGACCATCTCTCAAAAGGCTTCCCAAGAGAGGTTTTCCATGGCCCTGGGTCTGGACTTCACCTACACAGATTTAAATCTGAGTTTATTAACAAGATGATATCCTTCATGGAAAAACTCACAGGGGCAAAGCTCAAAATAAGCTTATTATGTATATAAACAAGATAATTTATCAATTTAGAAAAGACACCCTGAATGCCTGTACATGTATGTGTGTTTGTGTAATTTTATATATTAAATAATATTTAATATATAATATT
>NW_016826690.1:963752-985470 GCF_001698545.2 Rhinopithecus bieti
TTTTAAATTGACAGACAAATTGTATGTATTTATCAGCCTATATTTTTCATGACAGTTTTTCCTCTGGAAAAACTAAATAGAAATCTAAATTAAAAGCTGTAGATTGCTAGATGAATTTGAAATTGAGAAACGTGTGTAGTTCAAATATTTTGTCCAGCTACCTATATGGATACACTTGGCCTAAAAAAATCTTTCAGCCAGAGATTCTCCTCATTTGGAGTGAGACTAGGTATCCCCCATATCGGCCTATAGAATCTATTGGTTTTGGTTTCTGCTGTGGAACACTTCTCCTGTTGAGACATTCTGCATTATTTATATTTGTATATTAAATCAAGGTATAGACTTGTTTGAAAACTATTCTGTCTCTCTAATAACCCTATATATTTATTAATTCATTAATTCACTCAAAACTAAGTTTTCTGACACTCTAGGCACATAATAAGTGACAAAACAATGTCAAAGACACTGGGGGATACAAGAGTGAATATGGAAAGCAATGTTTTTTTCTTACTCAACCCTTAGGCTCCAGTTAAGGCAGAGAAACAAAAACCCATTTAATTATTCCATCTCTCACTCTATGGCATAATACTTAGAATGTTTAGGGATTATATGTTATAGAACTTAATCTACATGTTAGCATATACAATCCCAATTGATCCTGCAAACATTTCTAGAAAAAATCCTATCAAATGAGTAATAAAGTGTTCTAAGCAGTAACACAGAAATGTATTCAGTTGAAAGAGAAAAATTTTAAAAAAAGTGATTTTCTATTATAGTTTACTTGAGAATAAAACTTAAGATAGGAACATTTGTCATAGATTTGACTCTTCCATAAAAAAGATTGATCAAAGAGCTTAATTCTCAGAAGGTAACTTAATTTACCTTACTATGAGGTCAATCTGACTATTTACCTCATAAACAACTTGAATTTTCACAGTATAATTAGTCAGTGTTTTTTCAGGTCTAATGGACAGCCTTTGTCATGCTAAAACATGATGAAGCAGTGACTCACTACAGAAGACAAGCCTTTTCAGAATATACTCTGTGACTCTCTAGAGCCTCTTTGAACTGAAAACTCACATCTTCGTTTATACAGAGTATTCTGAAATATCAAATGTATACCTGCATTGGAAACTTTACTAGGTAGCACTGCCACAGACAGTTTTTACATAAGAAACTGAGCATTTTAGCATATGAGTTGGGACATCAATTGTCCTGCTTGATTTCCTACTTGGCATGTCTGTGATAACAATGAAATTGTTTAATGACTTTATGCCTTGGAGAGGTGGATCTGTACACAATAAGCATTTGCAAACACCTGGGACCTTTTTCAGCATCGTCTGTTTATAGGCCTAGGAAAGTATGAACAGACAGTTGAGAAGGAAGAGAAAAAGGCATGCTATTTTACTGAGACACAATGAAATGGCTGTACATAGAAGATACATCTTAAGATATCACAGATCAAAGCTATAAAAAGAGGCGAGAAGAACAAAAGGTAAAAATTCAGATAGTTTCACTTATTCTTCCTTTCTACATCCTTTTTTTTTTTTTTTTTTTTTTTAATTGGGAATCTTAGAATGGTGGGTTTTGGGGGAAGGTGAAGGGAAGGACTTTCCTGAGGTCCTTTAGTTTCTGCCTGAGTGCCTGAAAATAGATGCAAGACAGAGAATGTCTCCACTGACTCTCACGGTGGCTGTTTATTCAGAGCGCAGCCTTCATTTGACTCTCCTGGAAGCTGGCTGTGAGACAGGGAATCCAGGCCAAGTTCTTTGTTTGGCAGGGAAGTGGAGATGTAGATAGAAAAGAAAGGGCAACTAATAACATATTATCAAGTCAGTTACCAGTACAGGTGGCTGTAGATTAATCCCACTGAGAAACTGAGAACCCTTAGAAAAGGTTCCCATCGGAATCATCTTCTCTGGGGCATAAGGGATCTAGGGTTATTATACCCCTTTTCCCCAAGTGGTCATGATCTCTCTTGCACTTCCAGCCTGTGGTGTTTTCAGGTGCACAGGCAGTGGCTGCATGAGAGAACTCTCAGTCCACTGGAAGTCAGGAGTGTACCACAATGAAAAGGGCTATGGGGGCAGAGATGGATAGAGCATGACAGTTCTGCTGTAAGTGGCCCAAGTTGAAGGGAGCCGTTCTCCCCTCTGCCTCTTTACCTTCTTATAAAAACCAAATTAGCAAAGACATTGACTTATAGACTTTTCTTATAACGAATTATGGACTTATATTAATTACTCATCAATATTCTCTGATCCATAGTACATATGAAAATGTATGTGTGTGTGTGTGTGTTTGTAAAATGCCATTATTCCCGGCACTCTATATTTGCCTAAGCTTAAAATTCAGTCCTTATACTATGTTACTTTTTACTGTACATCTGTGACAAAATAATACTGCCATATGATGTGAACCTAACAGCGCCCACTGCTTTTAAATTATATTCTCATTTTTTGTTATTCAATGATGGTTCAATTATTTCACCAAGAATTGAATAGAGGTAAGAGTCAAAATGACCAGGATATTTTCTCTAATACCATTGTGTACTATTAAAAAAATAATTAAGACTTCTTTATTCACATCAATTATGAATTGATGCACTGAATGATGTAATATTTATTCATGTTAACAGTGGAAAATGTGAGTGGGAACAGCTTTTATATGGAAGGCTTTTCTTGTACTTTAAAAATAAATAAATAAATAAATAAGAATTCCAATTTATGTGAAAATTGTCATATATGAATTTATTTTATAAGCCTTTGTTTCACCAGCCTGAAAGAGGAAAGCTACATAGTCATATTTTAATGGCTTTGTTTCTTCTTTTAAAAAAATATCAACATGACAACATCTGAGGACAGGTTATGCTGCATACTAATAAAAACCTGAGAAATATATGTTTGACTTCTGATGTAAAGATTTTCTTTTTAATGTAGACTTAATATCAATTTTACACTTAACCGATGAGAACAGCAAATCAATCAAACAAATCGAACATTTTCTTCTCCAGGGAACTGAGAAAGTTTCTGATCCCTTGATATTATGATATCTATATACCAAATTCCATACTAATGACCCCCAAGATAGATGGCTTTATCAATAAGATTGTAAGTTATTAATTAATTAATCAGTCTCTTGGAAATTCTGTGTGATTTTCTGTTTTCACCCCACAGGAAGGAGTTCTGAGTTACCTTGCTTCTTCAGGGGTTAGATTTTCATGTTTCAGGGTTGAACAATTAGGTGTAGGCAAGAGCTCAAGATAGGATTTGAGGGGCTTTGTTTCTGTTTTTTAGACTATTGAGTACATTGTATAAAGGGAAAGTACTAAAGTTGATATTTACAGAAAAACGGGGGGGCAGGGGCTAAAACAAGATGGAGAAAGACAATTTGATGCCCTTAGGATGGGGTGATGACACCAGGTTTGTTCCAACATAGCAGCCATCCACATAGCTGTACTAGAAGCGGGGCCTTGGCAGGGAAGCTCTGTGGCCCTCTGTGACTTTAACCCTGGGAACCCAGCAAAAATTCCTGTAGGCAGAGTTGATACAAAAGGGAACGTTCTCAAAGGAGCCACCACTTTATATGAATAAATAGCCCCTCAGTAGAAGACCACTGGCCAGTGTTCTGTCCAGATTCACACAGGGAGGCAAAGGTCGCCATACAAAGTGACAAATACTGAGTTTCTTGCTAATTTCATTGAATGGGTAGCTTGAACCAATTACTTTGATTTAGAAAAAATAATGAGATCTGACATACTTTGCATTATGTCTTCAGTTTTGCTGATCGATCCGTAAATTACATGATCTTCACATGTAATTGTGAGTGGTCACAAACTAAGACCACTCACATAAAAGAGAGAAAAAGAGTAATTACTCTTGCTTTCTTAGCAAGTGTCTGGAATAGCATTTTCCGGTGCATGCACTAGGGACAGTCAAGGCCATAAATTTCTGATGTGAAATACATTTAAGAAATACCAATATGAGGACAATGGAAAATTCTTTGGTAATCTGCGAAACATATTAACATATTAAAGGTCCTGAAGTAACCTATTCTTACGAGTTTAACTTTCTTTAACCCAGAATTGCCCAAACTTATTTGAGGATAAAAGTGTTCTAACACTTCTGAGAAATATCCTTTTAGATACCAGATGGCTAAATAAAAATAAATAGTTGTTCTACATTGTAATAGCATCTATTACAGTTTCAAATCTAAATATCTGTCTTTGTTCCAAAAGCAAGATTATGTATATGATTGTTTTTATTTTCTATGTAGACTCACAAAAGGAGAGACATAGAAAATTTAACTCTACACTGTCGTTCTCCCAGATTCAACTCTGGCATGATAAAGATCCTAGAGTGTATTACAAAGAGGTTACCCTATGTTAAATGCATATCTTCTGCTATAGATATTTTCATAAAGCTATTCTCTTAGTCAAGGATTGAGAATACAACTGGCCGTCTTTAGGAAAGAGGAATAGGCTCAAAAGTGTAACATTTAAGTGGATTAACAGAGCACTTATATGAATGAGCAAGAAGATAATTGTGTTATTACACACAGTTTTACCACCATTAAAATACCTGTTCTAATTTGGCATCAGATACATGAGCACAATATAAAGAGCTTGGGGTTGGAATGAGAGCAGGAAAAATGCCCATAGTTTGGACAGGGAGCAAAGAAATTGAGAAAATTATAGAATTGAAGAGAAAAGCATGGTGAGGCACAAAAAATGCTGTATTATAGGAATGATATTAGGTGATTGGCAATAAGCAATTATTAATATTTTCTTTTACGAGTGAGAACAAAAGTATGGTCATAACCTGCTGTAGAGGGAATGCAATTCGAGCATAAGAAGAAACATCAGAGTATTATGCTGTAGTAGTCCAGTCTCACTCTGCTATGAGGAAGTACCTAAGACTGGGTAATTTATGAAAGAAAGAGGTTTAATTGACTCACAGTTCCGCATGGCTGGGGAGGCCTCAGGAAACTTAACAATCATGGCGGAAGGCAAAGGGAAGGCAAGGCACCTTTTTCACAAGGCGGCAGGAAGAAGTGAACGCAGGAGGAACCACCAAACACTTGCAAAACCCTCAGATCTTGTGAGAATTCACTCACTGCCGCAAGAACAGCATCAAGGAAACCACGCCCATGATTCAATTATTTCCACCTGGTCTCTCCCGTGACACGTGAGGATTATGGGGATTACAATTCAAGATGAGATTTTGGGCGGGGACGCAGCCAAACCGTATCACATACTAAAGCAGGCTACAGTATCTCTAGGAAAATGTTGTAGTTTAGGGTAGCTATGTATTTGGAACAATTTAAATTCCAAACTCACAGCATTATGAGTAGCAACAATGATTACGTTTAAATTAGTCATGCTGGAATATAGGTATTTTTAATTGTGTGTTCTGTTCTGTGGTGCCGGTGGCATTTTTTCCCCCTTGATTTTATTTATTTATTTTTTTCTGCAGCTCCAGCTTTGTACATAAATGGATAATAGTGCTCCTTGGTGATCTATTTTCAAGTCAAAATTCTTTCTCATTTTCTGCTGAGGTTTAGCATTCTGTGGATAAAAAGCGAAGTTTTTCATTCCACAGCAAAATATAATGGTTAAAATACCAATAGCTTTACAGGAAAGATGACCAGCCTTATAACCCTGAAATAATCACAGTTAGTGAACCCTTAGGCACAGTTTTCTCAGAGAAAAAATAATGTTATAGTTGATAGGATAACCTGGAGAATCCCACTAAATGCTGAGGTATAGACACTGAAGCCATCTTCTCATGTTCATCCGACTTCCCTCCAGCCTACCTCAATGCTGTGTTACCCTGTATATGGACAAATTACATGTCAGATTCCTAATTTTCAAATCAATTTCCAAATTAATAATTTAATAATAATGTCTTATGTATATTTCAAATCAACTCTGGTAAATCTGATACCTGGGTTTTATAGTCAAAGTTGAGCATTTTGTGAATGCACCTTATAAATATCACACATCAGGCAAGCACTAGAAAACCAAATCACACACTAAGCCAGGTTATCTTCCAACATTTGTCAAAATGAGATGCAACACATCTGAGGGAAATATTTATTAATATTTCTTGTAAGTTATCTGAATTGGTTTAATGGAAATAAAATTTTAAAAACTAAAATATAAATTCTCATGGATCTATCTACATCGGCTTATAGTTTATTTTGTCATTAGATTTATAAAGGGACAATGTAAAAATTAACATCAGAGTATCTTATATAACCCATTTTATCCATTTTAATAAAGTTTATTGAGCACCTACTATGTATAACTTCTGTTTTATTTCCTTTTAAATAATGGAAACTGTATTAACTATTGGGTTTCACATTTTCCTTTGGCTTCGAGGAAGCTCCTGCCTACATTTTTTGCTCAGCCACAGAAATGAATTTATCTAGGTCAACCAGATAAGAGTGCATCAACCTCTATTTTACTTATAGTAGAATTTTATCTGCATATTATTTCCTGTTCTGTTTTATATACCTTTAACAGTGTAAGCTACCTTAAGCCTTTGCAGAAATCAAATGAACTATAAGTCATATATGAATAAATAAAAGGTAAAATATAGAAAAATTAATACCTTAAAATAAAGATTAAATGAGTCTTTTTTTCAGCAAAGAAGCATTCCTCTAATGAGAAATATTAATCATAACTATATTTACTAATAATTTAATAATAATGTCTTATGCTTATGTACATTAAATATGTCTATTTATATATAAATGATACCTTAATAATGCCTCACACATGTATATTAAATACATGCAATATATAATTTTATATATATACACATATATATATATAGTATCACTTCTCACAGTGACCTTAGGAGGTAGACATTTTTTCTTGAATTAAGTGTGAGAAATTGGAATTCACAAATTCCAGGATTTGAACTAAAGACAATTAATTCTACATAAAGTGGTTCATTTGTAAAATGTAGTCATATGTTTAGAACTAGTGTTTGCTATTTGCATAGGCCTAAACGTGTTGGGAAATGTCATTAGCCCATTCTTGCTTTGCTATAAATAGCTTAGACTGTGTAATTCAACGTGAGATTTAGGCAGTGACACATATCCAAACTATATCAGGAGGTAAGGCATTTAAATATATGTGCAGACTTCAAAATCTCCTTGCTGTCTCTTCAGTCCTCTAAAATGAGGTGTGTCTAAAGAAACAAAAGGTTTCATACAGGCCTGTTCCCTTGTGGAGATACTGAGTCATGCTGATAAGGATTAAATTAGCCTGCTTAGGCCATCACATAAAAATAAGCTTTATTTAGCCAGACGACAGTAACCGTCGTGTTCACAAGAGCACACACACACAAGCATGGCTGCTTGCTCATAGTAACATTTTCTTTCCTCCAGCCATCCAACTATTTTGAAAATTTGCTGAACCCTTCACTGTACTAACTTAAAAAGGCCAATACAAGACTTACAATAACTCATTGCATGAAGATGCCTAAGTCATTAATGTGACATTTTTTAGAAAGACAGCCTTCCACAAATCTATTTCTAAATATTAGAGGAAATTGTGAAATACGGTTCAGATATGATAGAGAATCATAGCCCATAATTTTTTCCTTGTGTAGTAAGACTTATAAGATATTTTCAAGAAATCAGAGTTTAAAGTCAATCCATAACTCTAAGAAGAATCCTATGGCCTCCCTAAAATTTGATACTGTATACAATGTACGTGTATATATATATATACACGTACACACACACACACACACACATATATATATATGAAAAGACTCTATTAAGATAACTCTACCTCCTAGAAGCCTAATGGGGAAAATATGGTTAAGTTTGCTCACATTGGATTTAAACAAAATAGGATTGAAATTTTATTCTTTGCTTTGATAAACTCAGTATTATCACAACATCAACAACTCTGAGACTTAGAAACTATCACTGATTTACAAACACTATTTAAAATGTTGAAAGCTATATAAACTAAGAAAGAGAAAGATCTGTTGATTGACAAAAAAGCTTAATTCTATATCATTGCAGAATAGAAATGCATATAATTTAATGAAAATCATTTAAAAATAATATTGGCAGTAAAATAACTGTAGTGGAAAGAAGGCGAATTAATGTATTAATGTTTTTCAATTCAAATGCCAAAAGAACACTTTTACCGTATGAAATGCAATGGTGAAGCTGACGGTGGTTTTACATTTGTAGGAAAAAAAAATTCTTTCCTGTGGGCCTCTTTATGCCTATGGCTCTGAAAATACCAGGTGTAAAACTGAAAATCTATCCAAATTGATTTTTGTCTTAACACATTCAGGGCAGAAGACAATGAGAAAAAATAAAACAGACCGGGTGCAGTGGCTCACGCCTGTAATCCCAGCACTTTGGGAGGCAGAGGCAGGCGGATCACGAGGTCAGGAGTTCTAGACCAGCCTGGTCAACATGGTGAAACCCCGTCTCTACTAAATACAAAAAAAAACTTACCCAGACGTGGTGGCGCATGCCTGTAATCCCAGCCACTTGGGAGGCTGAGGCAGGGGAATCGCTTGAACCCAGGAGGCAGAGGTTGCAGTGAGCCGAGATTGTGCCACTGCACTCCAGGCTGGCAACAGAGCGAGACTCCGTCACAAAAAAAAAAATCCTAAAAGCATGGATACCCAAATAGAGTAGAGTAAATTAAGAATCTAGACTAGAGACATTAGTTATCTGAAAACTATTCAGAAACTCTGCACAAACGTTTGCTATTGGATTCATGAACTTTGATAATGACCTTATTTTGGGAGTAAAGTGCGCAAATATCTGTGTATTAGCCCATCCTAAAATATTATTGCATAAAAAATTAATTCATCGTAAAATAACACTACATATCACTCTGCTTTCATTTCCTTAACTACATTATAGAATTGTAGTGCATTTAGAAGATGATGTCATCTTTAAATTAATAAAGATAGTTATGCCTCTCAGAGAAAGGTAATAATTTCAAGAAGCTGGATGAGCTGCAAATCTACACAAATATTTTTTTAGAATATATATCTATATAATGATTTTGTGCTCTCTTAATTTTATTTTTTTGCTATTTTATACATACAGATGTTTCTATTTTGAAATTCTTCCTTGTTTTTGTTTGTGATTTCTGTTTTTAAGTTTAGTCTTCCTCCACCAAAGGTGTTTAGTAATCTACTTTTTTCTGTTTCATTATTTGATTAGTTATATTTTATTATTAATCTATCAAAAAGTTCTTCTTCAGTTGTGTAGTGTGGCAGTCAATAATTGATTCTCAAACAAATACATCAGGTTCCTAGTACCAATTATTATTAATCTTAATATTTATTCCTTAGTTTATTATTTCTCCTTTATTTATATTAATTATTTATATATCATATGATATAGCTCCTACTTATATAACAGGTTATATTTTTGCATTGCCCTTTCTGACTGATTGGACTGTCTGTTCTTAGGTTACTACCAGACCATTTTATTGATTTTATTCTTACATTTCCAGATGTTCTCTTTTGGACAATACTTTCTGATTTGAAAGGAAGTAGTGAAAACGTTTTATAAAACAGGGAGGAGGAGCATGTGTTGATCAGTCACGTGATTTGTAAAGCAAAATATTGGGATTTGTTGATAGTGTTTACTTATTTTAAGTATTATTTTTTCTATTCAAAGAAAATATATTTAATGGTGAAAATCATGAATTTTGGCGATAGACGTGGGTTCAAATTTGAACTTTGTAACTTAATAGTTTTTTAATCTCAGGTAAAATCCATTAAATTCTTTCAAGTTCTTTCCTCTCTGAATAGGATTATTAATATGAATCTCATCAGTTTAGAATGAGTCGTAAGTGAGATTATAGAGGAATAAATAAAGCACAGCTTATTTGTGATAGTAAGTGTTCAGTACATGTAATTTGCGTAATTATTAAAATATTCGTTATTATTATTCCTTTAAAAAATTCTAGAAATCTTTATGTTATCTAATCAGGAAAATAATTTTTCTAGCTCCATTGCTAAAAGAAATTCTTCAAATTCAAATTTATTTCTATATTTCTTAATAGAAATGAGGAAATGTATTTCCTCTTCCTACAATAGTAATCTCAGAACACATAACTATCACTTGTTGTGTGTCTCTGCGAGTGACTGTGTGGAAAGAACTTGCCTGACTCACTCACATCTCTGTGCCTTGGCTTTGGGTATATGGCTGCAAATCTCTGCTAATTACTCCCATGCTACTTTCAGCACAAGTATCACTTATTATGTGCTGCTTCGATATTATTTTCTTTATTTCTAAGTTTGGTCCATTCAGTCCTCTCATGGCATGAGTTGCTTTTCTTATTTGCACATGAGTATTTGAATACTTGTCAGAATGCTGTTTTCATTAGACACTTTTCATTATTATGCTGTCATCACTGAACAAGTTTATTTCAAAGCCTTTTGAGAAAAATGACAAGAAACGTAGCATTTTATTTCCTTGGCCCTTCATTAGATTAGAAATGTCAAGAAAGACTTAAAGTATATTTATTTTATTAAAAGGAATGATAGACTTTTCCTGAAAAAAAGAAAAAATATGAAATTTAAATTTTGAATGCTACTAGAGTAGAATACCTGCATCTTAGGGCTCTATGCAGTGAAAAATGTTCTCTTCATTGTTTAGAAAGACCTACATTTTATTTTAAAATTCCTGCCTGTCTTTTTCTTTTGAAGAGCTAAAATACTCTAGTCATTCTAGAACACCAGCTATGAATCTGAAATGAAATCTGTTAGGTGCCAGAAACAAATTACCCCAAAGTTAACCTAAAATATTATCAGGGTAACACCTTCAATTATAAATTATAGTAACAGCTAAGATAATAAATTTCAGCAGCTATTAAAAGAGAGATGATAATAGTACCTTTGTCTGAGTCTTGTTCTGATAATTGATTCTAAATATGTAGAGAATCTAATACTGCATGTGAGGCTGAATTCTATGAAATTACCAATATTGAAGCATTTTTGGCCTACAGAAGCAACAATTTCATATGGTTCAACCAAAGTGTTGCTCCATAGTTGAGAGTTTCCCATTCACCATAGCACTGACCTTCAGCCAGGACAGTACTTACTAATTACAACCTAAAGGTCTCATGGATAGAGAGCAAGGCAGACTTGTTATGACAAACTTGGGTTTGCCTATCTTGGTATAGTGGTGCCTCAGTTAGGACAGGGCTTTCACTCTCTTACCATGGCCAACTTCACAGTCTCTGTGACCCTTCAACCTATCCCATGACTTCTGCTTACCCATGGCCATGGTGTCTACTAATGGCATCACTATGCTCACTGCCTTCACCCATGTGATTCTCATATGTGTAATTTACTAGCCTGCTCTCTATGGGAGCTGGTGCCATAGAAAGTGTGGATGAGGTTATGTGTAGGTAACTCTGCTGGTGATGGGTTGATGTCAATCATATCTGACGCCCTTAAATTTCTAAAATTAGGAGTCATTGTATTCATTCTAGATTGAGGAGGATAGCATTTAAATGGGGCATAAGTATGCCTTATAAGTATGTAAAAAGATATAAAATTACTATGCATACTGTCTTTCAATAACAAAACAAGACTGTAGTTTAGTGAACTCAAGGTGACAAAACAGCCATTATTTTCTTACTGTAAGAGTCATTTAGTCTATCGTTTGCATTAGTGACAATTTTTCCAATGAAACTTTCTTGGTTAATAGACTTTCTTTTACATAAATATGAAATAAGAGTGTGATAGAAACCAGATATTCTATCTAGTTTTTATGACTATCAGATTACACAGAATAAAAACATCACAATGACACAAAACATAATCTTACACATTAGACAAATGCATACAACTTTAAAAAATATTGCAACCAAAAAGATATAATTAAATTACCCTGATTCATTGAAACTTTAGCTTTTAGAATGTTCATTTTTGTGGGTATAAATACATTTTATCTTAATTTTACACAAGTTACAGTTATATGATTGTTAATGACAGACACCAAATTTAGTAATGTCACCTTGTTTTATGTTTTATAAAATTTGCTTCATTTTTCCACCAAAGCAGATATGCTGTCAAAATGTGGTGTTACCTGAAACTTTAAAATGTATCTCTTTTCCTTGTGTAATTTTATAATAAAATAGTTAAGAATAAATAATTATAAAATAGTTAAGAATTTTATTTTGAAGACTGATATTCTAAGTTGCGTATAGCAAAGAAGTTATGTAACTTTTACAGTCAAGGACCTCATAACATATGATAGATGCTAATTTTAATTAAATTCATTATTTCAACTTTGAAAAATGGGGTAGGAGGAGAGTATGAATCAGAGGATGAAGTAACTCACAATTTAGGCTATAGGGGCCACATTTTTCTCACTTAATAGTCCATGATTATTTCCAAAGGTTACTTAAATTCAATATATGAATCAGAGCTTCAGATTTGGCATCGTACATTTTCACATAGATTTTAATTTGTGGAGAAAGGACATATTCTGATATTATTATAGAAAAGCCATTGGATTCTACAGTGTGATAATAAGAGATTTCAGGTCTGGGTCTTCTTCATCAGTCAGCTTTTGTATTGCAATAACATCCAATCTCAATTCTCAAAGGCTTAGAGCAAGATCATTTGCTTTTTGCTCATCTGAGGACTGCCGGGTGAGTTTGGGTTGGCTGGGCTCAGTTTCACTGGGCTTTTGATTCCACAAGCCCAGAGTGAAGAAGCAGTCACTATCATTGCAGTTTTCAGCACAGAGGACATAACAGGGAGACAGAGGCTGAGCCAAATCAAATAATCACATTGAAAGCTTTTGCTTAATCATATCAATGTCATGGCTGCTCATATTCATTGGCCAAAGCAACCACATGACTTGGCAGAAGTTTGTAGGGTTCTGATGCTTATTCCTCTCATAGAATGAACAGGAATTCTCATATAACTGTAATTGACTATATCAAATCCCATTGCCGGAAGTGGGTGAATAGCTGGGAACAGTAATCCACTGTATTACACATGCCAAATCCAAATGATTCAGCAACTTTCCAGTTTCCTACTGGACAGAGAGAGGCCCGTCTCTCTGGAAAGTCACTCCTCCTTTGTATGACCATCCTGACAGACACTGGACTTGCAACTTGACTCCCTGCTGAAAACCACTTATATTCTGTGTTTGGAAATACCTGTAGTGGCAGTAGAGAAAGCAGAACAAAATGAGAAAATGGAGATGGCAGAGATCATGGAATCTGAAAACCAGTATAAGTCAGGGTAGGAAAAAAGGAAGAGTCTGAAAGCAAGCTTGGAGAGCTGACTCTTAGACCAGAATAGAAAACATTTTCTCCAAAGTATTCGCCCCTTTTCAAATGCAGAATTAGGCCATCTATGTTTTATGATACCCATTGCCTTATACTCTTAAAAAGAAAGGAAAAAGAAGGAAAAAAAAAGAGATAACACTTAATCGTCCATAACAAAGTGTCAATGGGATAAACACATGCTTATTCAAACCACAGATATGAGCCTGTTAATTTCCTGCTTAAAATGTGTCCATAGTGTCTTATTGCCTCATCGTACTAATAATAATGAGAGCAACAACTATAATGGCAAAAGCAAGGACTCCTACCATTTCCTGTTTGCATATTAAATGCTCCACTCTACACTAAAAGCTTTATATACAGTCTTATTCCTCACAATAAATATGAGAAAAACAACTTTACCAAACTCACATAGTTAATAAAAGTATTTTTATGAACCACCACAATACTCAAAAATGGTGAAATGCTGTGTTTTCATGAATATCACCCAATCTAGCTTTCCTGACTCATCTCTTGCCTTCTTCTCTGTGATTGCTAACTACAGACACACAGAAGTGCTGCCATTTCCTCACTATACTCTACTATTTCACGCCTCTGTGAGTCTGTATCCATGAATTTCTCCGCTTGGAATGGCTTTTCTAGCCACAGTACTCCTTTGCCAGCCTGACAAATTCTGTTTCTCTTCTAGTGTCTCTTCTAGACGCAGTCCTCTGCCGCCTGCTCTAGGAAGGCCGTAGGTAGATAACTTCTCTCCTGCATTCGTTTGCACTCTCCACACACTGCAGCGATCACGTACACCTGCACAGAAAATGCCTTTGCTATACGTGCCCATTCCTGGGCCCACCCAAGTCTTCCACCCTTCTCCACGTGTGAATACCTTTAGGGTCTTCTTTATTGCTATTTTATTTTATATTCCAGTGTATATTCTAACAAGTAATCAAGTGACTTGAATGGAAATCTCAATAGCCAAACTGAGTCGTTGCTGTACATTTTTAATATTTAACAGAGAGATGAATCTATTGGAGGCAATCATCTGAGATGATCAGATATAATGGCCGATAGCAACTATGCTAATCATAAAATTTAAAATGTAAAAAATTGCTTCATCAAATTATTTTTTAAAATATATCTAAAACATAGTAGGCTGAGCATGGTGACTCGCACCTTTAATCCTAGCACTTTGGGAGACCAAGACAGCAGGATTACTTGAACCTAGGAGTTTGAGATGAGCCTGAGAAACATAGTAAGACCCTGTCACTACAAAAAATAATTTGAAAATTAGCTCTATGTGGTGGCATGCACCTGTAGTCCCAGCTATTTGGGAGGCTGACATGGGAGGATTTCTTGAGCCCAGGAAGTCGAGGCTGCAGTGAGCTGTGATCATGCCATTGAACTCCAGCCTGGGCGACAGAACAAGACACTGACTCAAAACAAAACAAAACAAAAAGCAAAGTCAAAATTTGGATGTTCAGTGTGTTCATTGCAACTTACACATACACACGCACGCATGCAGACACAAACATTCACAATATAGTTTTATCAGAATACACCTATTCTGATAGCAGAATCAAAAGCTTACATAAGTGCTCAAGCTTTGGATTCTGCTGTTCTCTGGATTACTCATCCCCAGTTTTCCAATCCATCAATAAGGATAGCCTTAATTACCTAATAAGCATTTTATGAGTATTTCAAAAAATAATGCATTTTAATGAAAAACTCTTAGAATAGTTCTTGGCACATAAGTCATATTTAAATGTCTCCACTGCCTAATTCATACAGATTGTACCCAAGTGAAAGTGTATCTATGAAGAATAAAAATGAAAACAGGAAGTGAGATAGTAAAAGGAGGACATTATTTAGATTTGATAGCATGGTTTCCAAAGGCAGTGTCCTTTTACAAGCGTTCAGGTAAATAACACATTATTGGCAGAGACAGATGGCAAAGCCATTTCAGAAATAAAGATGAACCGGGTAAGTACATGCCAATTTTGGGAAGACAATGTATTGTGCCCTTTTCTGGAGTTTACTTCAATGTAGAAGTACTTTAAAAGTTAGAAAATAGGGTACATATTAGGTAAAAGGGAGTCTTGCAAAAATGGATCCATTAGTGAAGAGAAAAAGATGATCAGAACTCTGAATTTCAGTGATTTGTCTTGTACCATATTTAAGCTATAATAACTGAAGATAGGAAACCAACCAAAACCCGTCTGCAAGGTGATGGCATCGTTTAAAGAAATAGAGAAACATTACTGCCAACTTAAATTGGAAACAAATTGGAAACAATTTTTAAAGTTATATAAATACCAAATTTCAAAAGGATTGCCTGATATCAGAATGGGAATTTCTAGTAGAAAGCTGAACAAAATGAGACTCAAGGGAGACAGTTAGTGTGGTGCTAAGATTGGGTAGAATAATTCAGATCTCAACCACGGGAATAACATGTTGAATAATCATATGAATAATAATATGTCACAATAATCCTGTGAATGAACATTTGAATTTCAGCATACAGAGAGGCAGCATTGTTATTGCCAAAATAGTTGAGTAGAAAGGAATTTGTTGATGAGTGATTTCAAGATGCATTTCTCTGAGTATCAACGTGCCCATTTTGAAAATGCAATAATAAACAGCCCTCACATAATTGTGAAGAATAAAAGCAGATTATTTGAAGTGTCTACCACTTTGCTGATAGGGATTCAACAAAATTAAGTTTTTCATACCAAAGCATAGAATTATCAATCAGTACCTCACGGGACATCAACAATGTTGATAAGTAGTAGAGAGGTTGACTTGATATTAGATAACATTAGGTGACCAGTGAGCCAAGACATTCACTTCTTTGGCTTTCCTTCAGTAAAGTAAGTTACCTAAAATCTGAATTAGAGTAAGCAGATGTTGACAGGGATACATGAATAGGAAAGGCATGCAGAGACTTAAGAAAGAAGGCATCTGGGACATTTGCCAAGAAGGATTACAGGCAAGTTTTGTGCATGCAAACCTGGATGATGCATATGGATAGCTTACTGTGCTGACTTCGTTCAGAGGTGGTATAATTAGACAGAGAGATAAAGCTGCAAATGTGACTTAACGTGGGCACAGACTATGAGATAGGTGGCATTTGTAGCAGGAAAGTGTAAGGGTCAGTTCCAGAGGTTTGCACTGTAGCAGTCCATTGTGATGACAAGATCCTGGAATTCATCACGAGAAAGAGTGAATCATGTGGAGAAGAAAAGTGAAAACAAGAAGGATGAACCCACTCTGGTGGAATTTATGTCTTCCTCCCTTCTTAATTTTGACTGTGAATAAATCTTGTTGCCAAAGAAAAGGTCATTACTAATAGCATCAGTCATGGATGAAAACAGACTAGAAAACTTGTTTGTTTTATTGAACATGATTCAGCAGCAGAGGTGATTTGAAATATTCAATAGGAAAGGAATTCATGCATGCATAAAGTGTGTTGGGGCAAACCCTACTGGAAGCTTGTTTGGGTCATAGGTCTTCCTGGTTTTTTCATTTGTGCAGCCTCTTGGCAGGTCATCACTACTTTCTAATTCTAAGTTCTGAAAATTGTTATAAGGTAAGTTTCTATTTCATTAAATGTTCTATTAAAACAAGTTTTCTATTGTCAGTTTTGTTATGACCAAATTCATAAATGGAACATACAATAAAATGTTAGGAAATTTGGACATTTTATTTTATGATTATTGATTCTTAAATTTATGTAAGGTCCATTATGTGAAATTCCCAGAAAAATTTAAAGAGTTTCCTTTAGAATATTTTATTTGCAGTTATTGACACATATAACAAAATTATGGGTAGTATTTTTGCTTTCTATGACAAAATATTTATAGTTAAGATATTAAAAATATAATGAACTTTAATTTTACAAAACTAATATATTTTAGAATGATAATTCAAACACAGAAACCATCAAAATCGGTAACCATATGTTAGTATCAATAAAATGCCAATTAAAAATATTTAAAAATATGAGAAAATACAAGAAAATAATTTAAGAAAACTTCTTAAGAGATATCTTAAGAAACTTTCTTTCACACATAAAATCCCATGCCTTACCACAACACTGCGATGCAGATATTTTCTTCAATTTCTAGTGGAAAAAATAATCATGAGATTTGAAATATCAAATAAAATGTGCAGAATCAAAAAACAAATAAACAGTAAGCTAAAACTTTGAGGTTTTTATTTTTTCCCTACTACATCTCTAAGGTGCTGTGAGATTCATTTAAACTAGAACAAGTAGAATGTGNGGGATACATGAATAGGAAAGGCATGCAGAGACTTAAGAAAGAAGGCATCTGGGACATTTGCCAAGAAGGATTACAGGCAAGTTTTGTGCATGCAAACCTGGATGATGCATATGGATAGCTTACTGTGCTGACTTCGTTCAGAGGTGGTATAATTAGACAGAGAGATAAAGCTGCAAATGTGACTTAACGTGGGCACAGACTATGAGATAGGTGGCATTTGTAGCAGGAAAGTGTAAGGGTCAGTTCCAGAGGTTTGCACTGTAGCAGTCCATTGTGATGACAAGATCCTGGAATTCATCACGAGAAAGAGTGAATCATGTGGAGAAGAAAAGTGAAAACAAGAAGGATGAACCCACTCTGGTGGAATTTATGTCTTCCTCCCTTCTTAATTTTGACTGTGAATAAATCTTGTTGCCAAAGAAAAGGTCATTACTAATAGCATCAGTCATGGATGAAAACAGACTAGAAAACTTGTTTGTTTTATTGAACATGATTCAGCAGCAGAGGTGATTTGAAATATTCAATAGGAAAGGAATTCATGCATGCATAAAGTGTGTTGGGGCAAACCCTACTGGAAGCTTGTTTGGGTCATAGGTCTTCCTGGTTTTTTCATTTGTGCAGCCTCTTGGCAGGTCATCACTACTTTCTAATTCTAAGTTCTGAAAATTGTTATAAGGTAAGTTTCTATTTCATTAAATGTTCTATTAAAACAAGTTTTCTATTGTCAGTTTTGTTATGACCAAATTCATAAATGGAACATACAATAAAATGTTAGGAAATTTGGACATTTTATTTTATGATTATTGATTCTTAAATTTATGTAAGGTCCATTATGTGAAATTCCCAGAAAAATTTAAAGAGTTTCCTTTAGAATATTTTATTTGCAGTTATTGACACATATAACAAAATTATGGGTAGTATTTTTGCTTTCTATGACAAAATATTTATAGTTAAGATATTAAAAATATAATGAACTTTAATTTTACAAAACTAATATATTTTAGAATGATAATTCAAACACAGAAACCATCAAAATCGGTAACCATATGTTAGTATCAATAAAATGCCAATTAAAATATTTAAAATATGAGAAAATACAAGAAAATAATTTAAGAAAACTTCTTAAGAGATATCTTAAGAAACTTTCTTTCACACATAAAATCCCATGCCTTACCACAACACTGCGATGCAGATATTTTCTTCAATTTCTAGTGGAAAAAATAATCATGAGATTTGAAATATCAAATAAAATGTGCAGAATCAAAAAACAAATAAACAGTAAGCTAAAACTTTGAGGTTTTTATTTTTTCCCTACTACATCTCTAAGGTGCTGTGAGATTCATTTAAACTAGAACAAGTAGAATGTGTTCTAGAAATGGCATCCATAGGATGGTTTAATAACTGGAAAGCAATTATCCACAATGTTTTGAAGTATACATTTGGTTTGTTTGCTTTAAGCGTTTTAATTTGTAGGTTCATTCAAGTTACCACATCCACCAATTAATTGCAAATGCACCTAGCCATAGTTAATAGTTGATTACTTTTGTTTTCTTTTATTTGAACTACTAAACAACTGTTACTATGCACAAACGTCTTGTTAGAATTATTTTGCTGTGAGAGAGTGAAATCTATCTAATTTCATGAATATAAAAGGGGAGATGAATTATGAGAAATATACAGGAGTACTTCATGAAACCCAACAACAAAAGGTACAACTGGAAATTACTACCAGAGCCAGAAGCAAGAGTGGTATAGGAACAAGGATGGCTACTTCTTACATCTCTGCCTCTTTTTCTCATTTTCTATGTATCTGCTTTATTTCCCTTTCTGTGTCAGTAAAGCAATACCATCTGCTGTTTACAAGGCCCTCAAATGCCTGTTTTAGTTATACCTAGGTGTACTTGACTTTCCAGCTTCAAAAACTATCACATATTTCCAGATGTATAGGGGTTATGTCTCTTGGATTAAATTCTAGAGAGATAAAATGGGATTGGTCCAGGAGCGCTAATGGACAGCATTTCCTTCTGTGAGAATGAAGGGAAGAGACAGTATAGTATGAACGTGGAAGCATTGGCCCAATACTTTAGCCTAGGCCAGTGGTTTTCAAACTTGAGTCCCCATCACAATCACTGGGAGGCTGGTTAAGACAGAGATTGTCAGCAAGTGTTCAGGTGATAATAAGGTCACTGGACCAGAGAATGTACTTTGAAAATCACTAGTTATGCTGTGGGATTGTAACAGTTCTCAACAAGAGGAAATGGACACATATTCCAACGATGTGCTACCTGCACCTTTTTGTGCAGTTGAGCTGCTTTGATTTTCCAGCAATTTTTTTTTTTTTTTTTGAGACAGAGTCTCGCTCTGTCACCCAGACTGGAGTGCAGTGGTGTGATCTCGGCCTCAGCTCATGGCAGCCTCCACCTCCCAGGTTCAAGCGATTCTCCTATCTCAGCTTCCCAAGTAGTTGGGATTACAGGTGTGCACCACCATTGCCTGAATAATTTTTGTATTTTTAGTAGAGACAGAGTTTCACTATGTTGGCCATGCTGGTCTCGAACTCTTGATCTCAAGTGACCCACCCACCTCGGCCTTCCAAAGTGCTGGGATTACAGGCGTGAGCCACCACACCTGGTCTATCCAGCTATTTGTCTTCATTGATTTATTAAACGTTTATGAGAAGTTATTATATAAGAAAATAAAATTTTATATTCCTGTATATACAAAAATTAATTCCTTAATAAATATAGTCCATGTATGTGCCTGGATACTAACCTCACAGCACATATTAATATACATTTTTTAAATATGTAATACCATTTTACTATTTTATTATCTAAGTACAGAACAATCAAATTTTCAGAAAATGCAATCGTTTATATTCTATACTTTATTTATTTTCCCAAATATTTATGCTTACCATATGTATTACATTGTAAATAAATACAAAGCAAGTAAAATAGATTTGTTTGTGTCTTGAGGTTTTCTTATTTACTATAATTTTCTTCATGAAGAAAGATGTGTACCCATATAGTGATGGATCAAATATAAAGTTTACTTGTTACCATATATTAAGGGTCAGAATATCTTGAGAGGAATAAACTCTCTAAACTGTTTCTTCTGAAACCTGGTTCCACAGTAACATAGTCTCCTGATGTACAAATATACAGTCAATCAATCATCAGAGATGAACCATTCTTTTCATCACTGCTACTGTCTTTTGAAGTAACATTTTCCTAGCTGCATAATCTGAGATAATGTTTGGTTGTATAAAATATGCTACCATTATCACATGTATGTGCTGAAAAACTACAAATAAGCCATGTTTCTTAATTATGTTATCATACTGAGTGAGATGGTTTGGCTCTGTGTCCCCACCCAAATCTCATCTCAAGTTGTAATCGCCAAGTGTTGAGGGAGAGACCTGGTGGGAGGTGATTGGATCATGGAGGTGGTTTTCCCCATGCTGGTCTCATGATAGTGAGGGAGTTCTCATGAAATCTGATGGTTTAAAAGTGGAAGTTTCCCCTGCATACTCTCTCTCTTCTGCCACAATGTAAGAATGTGCTTGCTTATCCTTCACCTTCTACCATGATTGTAAGTTTCCTGAGGCCTCCCCAGCCATGCGTAACTGTGAGTCAATTAAACCTCTTTCCTTTATGAATTGCCCACTCTCAGGTACTATCTTTATAGCAGTGTGGGAATTGATTAATACAGATAATTGATACCAAGAGTTGGGTACTGCTTTAAAGATAACCTGAAAATGTGGAAGTGAAAGAGATCAAATGAAAAAAACTAAAAGGCAGAAATGAAGTCCACAGGCAAGCAGCCCGGGCGGCGCCCTGACAGCCCGGGCGGCGCCCTCAGCCTAGTTAAAGATCGACCCCGGACCTAACCGATTAGGTTAATTAGGTTATCTATAGACTCCGGACATTGTAAGGACAAACGTTGTGAAAGTCTCTGTCCTGCTCTAATTACCGGTGTCTGCCACATATCTTAGTCCTGGACCCAGTACAAACACAATCCCCTATTTTGTCCCAACTTCCTGAGCCCAACACAAACACATCCCCCCACACATCTCAGAAACACCACCTAGAGAGCCCCTGATAAGATCACAACCGTTTGTAGTTTTACTAAA
>NW_016826690.1:986143-1028583 GCF_001698545.2 Rhinopithecus bieti
GATTAGGTTAATTAGGTTATCTATAGACTCCGGACATTGTAAGGACAAACGTTGTGAAAGTCTCTGTCCTGCTCTAATTACCGGTGTCTGCCACATATCTTAGTCCTGGACCCAGTACAAACACAATCCCCTATTTTGTCCCAACTTCCTGAGCCCAACACAAACACATCCCCCCACACATCTCAGAAACACCACCTAGAGAGCCCCTGATAAGATCACAACCGTTTGTAGTTTTACTAAATGCGCGGGAACAAATGGAAAACTGTTAATTGTATTAACCAATTACCAGTTGTAATGCTGCAACCAAAAGAATTCCTTTGTACCTCTGTAACCTTACATATCCTGTATGCATCGGGCTATAAAAAGCGGCCACATGCATCATTCAGGGCCCTCTTGTATGTTGTAAAACAGAGGAACCAAGTTCGAACTTGCATTAAAGATCCTTGCCACTTGGCTTTGACTCCGGATTCTGGTGGACTTCTTCGGGGAATAAAGGGTCTGGGAATAACAGAAGCAACTTTGGAACTGGGTAACAGGCAGAGATCGGAACAGTTTGGAGGGCTCTGAAGAAGGCAGGAAGATGTGGGAAAGGTCAGAACTTCCTAGAGATATGTTGAATGGTGTTGACCAAAATGCTGATAGTGATATGGACAATTAAGTCGAGGCCTTGGTGGTCACAGATGCAGATGAAGAACTTCGTGAGAACTGGAGTAAAGGTCACTCACACTGTGCTTTAGCAAAAAGCCTGGCAGCATTTTGCCCCTGCCTAGAGCTCTGTGGAACTTCGAACTTAACAGAGATGATTTTGGGTATCTGGTGGAAGAAATTTCTAAGCAAAAAAGCATTCAAGACGTGACCTGGCTGAGTGTGAAAACATTCAGTCCTACGCATTCACAAAGAGATTACCTAAAACTGATACATTTTCTGGGGAGAAATTCAAGCCAACTGTTGAAATTTACATAAGTAATGAGGAGCTGAATGTTAATAGCCAAGACAATGAGGAAAATGTCTCAAGGCCATGTCAGAGATCTTGACAGCAGCCCCTCCCATCACAGACCTGGAGCCCTAGGAGAGAAAAATAGTTTCCTGGGCTGAGCCCGGGGCTGTGCTGTTCTGTGTAGCCTCGGGACTTGGTGCCCTGTATCCCAGCCACTCTTGCCTTAGTTGTGGCTAAAAGGGGGCCAAGGTACAGCTTGGGGCGTTGCTTCAGAGGGTGCAAGCCCACACTTTGGTAGCTTCCTCATGTGTTGGACCTGTGAGTGCATAAAAGACAAGAGTTCAGTTTTAGGAGCCTCCACCAAGATTTCAGAGGACATAAGGAAACACCTGGATGTTCAGGCAGGATTTTACCACATGGGTAGAGCCCTCATGGAGAACCTCTACTAGGACAATGCAGAGGGAAAATGTGGGGTTGGAGCGCCAACACAGAGTCACCACTAGGGCACTGCCTAGTGGAGCTATGAGAAAAAGGCCACTGTCCTCCAGGCCCTGGGATCCATGGACAGCTTGGACTTTGTGCTTGGAAAAGCTGCAGGCACTCAATGACAGCCCATGAAAGTAGCCATGGGGGCTGTACCCTGCAGAGCCATAGGGGTAGATCTGTTCAAGGCCTTGGGAGCCTCCCCTCCTTGCATCAGCATGCTCTGGATGTGAGACATGGAGTCAAAGGAGATTATTTTGCAGCTTTAAGATTTAATGACCAGCCTACTGGATTTGGACTTGAATGAGGCCTGTAGCCCCTTTGTTTTCACCAGTGTCTCCTCTTTGGAATGAGAGCATTTGTCCAGTGCCTGCACCCCCACTGTATCTTGCAAGTAGCTAACTTGTTTTTTATTTTAAAGGCTTGTAGAAGGAAGGGACTTACCTTGTCTAAGATGAGACTTTGGACTTGAACTTTTGGGTTAATCCTGGAATTAGTTAATACTTCGGGGGACTGTTGAGAAGGCATGATTGGTTTTGAAATGTGAAAAGGACATGACATTTGGAAGGTGGCAGAGGTGGAATAATATGGTTTGGCTGTGTGTTCCCACCCAAATCTCATCTCAAATTGTAATCCCCACGTGTTGAAGGAGAGACTTGGTGAGAGGTGATTGGTTCATGGGGGTGGTTTCTTCCATGCTGTTCTTGAGATAGTGAGGGAGTTCTCACAGGATATGATGGTTTAAAAGGGCTAGTTTCCTCTGCACACTCTCCTGCCACCATGTAAGATGTGCCTTACTTCCCCTTTGCCTTCTGCAATGATTGTAAGTTTCCTGAGACCTCCCCAGCCATGTGGAACTGTGAGCCAATTAAACCTCTTTTGTTTAGCAATTACCCAGTCTCAGACAGTATCCTTATAGCAGAGTGAGAATGGACTAATACACTTAGTTACTGAGATTAATATTCAAAAAATTAATAACATCTTTTTGTTGATAAGTATCACAATATTATCTGAAAAGTTCCCCCAATTTTTGTATGTGTAACTCAATTAGAACTAGCCCCTCTGCTTGTCTGCTCTCATTTAAGTCATCTATCACTCAACTCCCAACTATATCCCAAATACACATGCAATTGTAATAAATAATACAGAATTTAAAGTCTTACAAAGAAATAAAAATGAGAGGGCACACCAAAAAATCACACACACTTCTTAAATTTCCTTATTACCTATACGCAGTAATTACTAACATTTCCTTTCCCAAACTAGCTACTACATCACTCTACTCACATCTTCTAAAAATTTCTAGGATATCTGTTTCTTTTTCTTCTCAACAGAGAGTCTCAAAACTCTGAAAACTCATATATTGTAGTCTGCAAAAGTTGTAACTGAACAGTTTTAGAAATTCAGTCTTTAGCTCAGAACTATTCTGCTGAGGGAGACTTGATTTATTTTCTTCCAAATAAAATAAATATTAGGTCTCTATTTGAAAATGTATCCCGTAATACCTAGACATGTTTTCTTGTAGAAGTTTTTGAGTACTTTATGTTTGAAAGGCATTGAAACCAATGATTCTATGGATAGGAAGAAATGAAATTAAACTGACTAAGGAACAAGCACCTCTGAAAAATTTCAAAAATAATTTGCAAATATTTGACTGCACTGATGGTTAGAAACACGCTCAGTGTTTGTGTTGCCATTTCTTTTATTGTTCTGCTTGGAAAGTGTGAAGGACCCAGATGGGTGATAATTTTCCACACTGGCCCTCTCCTCTCCCTGCCACTCAGCCATTTCCTTTCAATCCCTTTAGCACATGACCTTAGCCACTAACCTATTTTTCACCCGTCATGATAAACTCAGACTAGTGGATCTAATCAGCTATTAGCACAGCTAATAATCATGAGAACAAACGCTGTCTCTTCCATGCAGCATTTTAAACCAGTAATTCTGAAAATGATCAGAACTTCAGCTGACCCCCTTGGTAACCAGCAGTAAAATCCTTGCCCCCCTCAATTGCACCTTAGACAACTCCTTTGGTCTTGACTTACCTGACATTTTTCCAAAATGGCCTATGTTATCAGTGCTCTGGATAATTTCCTTCCCCCAGATGTTTCCAGGAAATTCAGTTGAGCAAAATCATAGTTTTATATGCCTTTTAAGATGCAGAAAGAAATATTTCTTCTCTTCCAATGCATATAATGTTTTTCCAATATGTACAATATCAAAATTTCTATTGATAATAAAAAACAAGCAACCAACAACAAAGCAAGAAAATATTACATCAGCAATTGTTTTTACGATAAATTTTGCCAAATAACAAATAAATTTCTTGATGGCAGCTACTACTGAAAAAGCTTCATATTTAACCAAAGTTTAGTAACAGTGCGAAAATGAGGGAAAGTTGAGGTTAAAGATGATGTCATTGTTTTAGTAGCGGTGATAAAAAATAATAGACATCTAATTTTGGCATTGCTTAAAAGATATGATTTTACATTTAGAAATACTCAGTTTGAGGTAGGAACAAGGCATGTGCTTATAAATATGCAGAAAGTAATTGGGAATATATGTAAGAATCACCTTAACTGTCTGATCCTTAAAATCTTAATAATAATTGTGCCAGGCAAGGTGTGAGAGCCCCAGCATCACAAAGTGATGGGCTTGTCGGTGGTAGGGTAATAAGAAGAACTTACCAACAACATTATAGGCTTGAAAGGGAAAGTTTTGGCCAGGTGTGGTGGCTCACGCATGTAATCCCAGCACTTTGGGAGGCCGAGGTGAGCAAATCATGAGGTCAGGAGTTCGAGGCCAGCCTGGCCAAACTCTGTCTCTACTAAAGATATAAATAAATTAGGTGGGCTTGGTGATGTGTGCCTGTAATCCCAGCTACTCGAGAGGCTGAGGCAAGAGAGTCGCTTGAAGGAAAGGAGGGAGGGAGCGAGGAAGGAAGGAAGGAAGGAAGGAAGGAAGGAAGGAAGGAAGGAAGGAAGGAAATAAAAAACCTCATGTTTAAAATGATTCTTCTCTCTCTTCTGACTTGTGAATCTCCCTTTTTTTCCTTACCATTAAGCATAGATCCGTTTCATTGTTTTCTCTTCTTCAGTTCTAACCCCTCTGGAGAAATATGAAAGAAAATCATAGAAAATATAAGCTTGGGTTTTGTATCAGAGTAATTCAGCTTTTTCTAACCTCATGGGCAGATTAGGCCTTATACTTTTAAGGAAAACATTGAAATTATAATTTGTAAAGGCCTGTCTGATGAACTATTTAGATAAAATTTTACCTCTTGTAGCTTCCTAGAGGTTGTAGACAGAGCAGGGTATGGTTGGCTTCATTTTTCTCACTTAGAAGTAGAGAATGGAAAATCTGGAATGAGATTAGGGATACCGTTTGGGACTGGAAATCATCTGTGAAATAATATTTGTAAAGCCAATTAAAGAGAGTCAAAGATGGACCTCTAAGTGCAAGTATAAAGGGAAAACAGAAACATCTCAATGTTCACCCATTTAAGGGACAGGGAAATACATTAAACCAAGAGAAATTACGCGAGAGGTAATCATAATAGTTGTGTGAGTTAGTGCAATTACTTTAATTTACTTATAGAGAAAGTGAGATACAGAAATGAACAGAACTAAATGAAGAAGTCATTATCAAATGTCTTTGAGTTAAAGACTGTGTCCTTTTCAGGATAGTAGGACCTCCCTAATGAATGTATTCTCCTTTGCAGGGTCAGAATTGAGAATAAATAATTGAGAAAGTGATTTCACTTTGGTAGATTCCAGTGCAAAGAAAGCAACACAATCTTTAAAACATTTGCGTGTAAAACAATTAGCTGTCAGTCAACAAGAGAAGAATAAAAACATTGCCCTGTAGAAAAGCAATTTATCCAGGCCAAGAGGGATGGGTGGCTCATGCCTGTAATCCCAGCACTTTGGGAGGCCGAGGTGGTCAGATCACCTGAGGTCAGGAGTTTGAAACCAGTCTGGCCAACATGATGAAACCCCACCTCTACTAAAAAATACAAAACCTAAAAATGAGCTGGGCATGGTGACGGGTGCCTGTAATTCCAGCTCCTTGGAGGCTGAGACAGGAGAATTGCTTGAACCCAGGAGGCAGAGGTTGCAGTGAGTCAAGATCATGGTACTGTGCTCCAGCCTGGGCAATAGAGTGAGACTCCATCTGAAAAAAAAAAAGAAAGAAGGAAAGTAAAGAAAAGCGATCTATCCAATAAATTAAGTAACTTAATATGTTTTTATTATTCTTTCCATTAGTCTAATAAATAGTTGGCAAGAATGATGGTGGGAGTGATCCAAACTTCGACAATGAAAACAGAGAGACACAAGGAAACAGAAATACCACATGGGGTTATCCGACGATTGAAAAAGAAGCCTGAAATAATAGGGTAAAGCGCAAGTGAAGCGAGGAAGCGAGAAAAAAAGAAGCAGAAGGAGTTGAAATGCCAGAGGTGTCAGCTACTAACAACACATTTAATGTGAGAGAGGCAAATGGTTGTGGAAGCTAGAGGTGATAGCCATTCAAAGCAGATATGGGGATCATAGGCTGTGATGCTCCAAAAGCTACTGCCAAGTGACAGCTACTGGAAATGCCACTCTGGTCATTGTATTACAAGATGTTAAAGGCTTGCCATTCATTAGTTTCAAAGGAATCTAAATGAGTAACCACATGCATTATAGAGACAAACAACAGATTATGAATATGTACTTTAATACTTTAGGGGCTGAAAGGAGAAAAGACCAAAGACAATAAAATTCTAATGGCTGTATTTAAAATGAACATTGTATGAGTCTAAGAAAGCTGAAAGCTCACAGTTCAGTTCGTCTTAAAAAATGTGTGTGTCTGTGTATAATGCTTATATTACATATATCTCATATTAACATGTTATATAATTATCATACATAATACCATTATGTATATATGTAGTATACATTATTATCATTATATGTGGTTATTTGCTTTATACATTATATGCCATTTAATAACATTCAATGTGTTATAAAGATGCAATTTTAAATTACGAGTAGGTTTGTGACAAGATGATTGAATCCACAATTTATGTCAACAGAGGTTGGAAATTGTTGAGGCATGTTTCTAAACTTTTAAAACAGGTCATCATTTGAGTAGATGTTCTTTTCTTTTTTCTTTTCTTTTCTTTTCTTTCTTTCTTTTTTTTTTTTTTTTTTTTTTTTTTTTTTGAGACAGATTTTCACTCCTGTCACCCAGGCTGGAGTGCAGTGGTGTGATCTCAGCTCGCTACTTCTGCCTCCTGAGCTCAAGTGATTCTCATGCCTCAGCCTCCAGAGTAGCTGGGATTACAGGCATGTGCCACTGCGCCGAGCTAATTTTTGTATTTTTTGTAGAGACGGGGTTTTGCCATGTTGGCCAAGCTGGTCTCAAACTCTTGAGCTCAAGTGATTCGCCTGCCTCAGCCTCCCAAAATGCTATGATTATAGGCATGAGCCACCGCGCCTGTGCTGTGTATATTTTCAAATATAGAATACTGATTTCAATGCAATTTAGTCATATTTTGAAAATTCCTGCATTATTATGTTGTTGTAATGGAACATTTGGGGTTTTCATAGTTGTTTTGTTTTGTGTCCTCAAGGGAAGATGAACCTTCTTTGTGTGCTTGAAGAATACTGAACGTATGGGTCTTGGTGGTTGAGAAGACCATGGAAGCCTAAAAGAACAAATTTGCCCTCTCCCAGCCTTGCTTGCAATTAATTATTAAAGTTTTACGGGTGATACACATATGATCTAAGTTTACTGATAGAGGAAGCCAGAGCATAAGCCATAAGCACATGACCTCAACTGAGCCAATTCTAAGCACCAGACTGAGAACAAATAATGCAAGGAGAGAAGATTAGCAAAGACTCCCTTTGGGTCCTGGCAGTTCACAGTGATACTTAAAGACAAAGGCAACATAAGCTGAAGCAGCTAGTACTGAGAAAGAGTAGTACTATTGTCTTCACTAATCAGTAAAGTGTGGAGTGGTTTTTGACTTTGATTCTGAGTGTCTAGACTTCCATTGTTGCTTCTGGTTTTCTGAGCCAGTATTTGAAAGCATCCCACAGTTCTATATGCTAACAGAATTAACTCTTAAAAAAATTCTGTTTTTCTTCAAATCCCCCAGAGTTAGCTTCTGTTGCCTTCAACTAAAAACCATGACAAGTACAGTAGATAAGGCATAGTTTGGGATCACAACTTGATTTTTTATTTCGGGAATACAATTTAACTTGTGGACAGACTGATGTTCTCTATCTCTCCAAAAATTGTTTTTGTTATAAGCTCTATTCATAAGTGAGTTGTAATGTTAAAGCAAAAAAAGAAAAGGATTTTAAATTGCTTTCTGCAGCAGAATGGGAGGCAGTAAAAAGGACACTGCTAAACAGAGAAAACAAGACAATAGAAAGGAAAGACGCTCTAAAGAGGAACTGACAGGGCTGCTATGAAAAAATGTAGAGTCTGGGTTTAAATTGCACATGTGACAAGAAAGATGGGATGGAAATAAAAAGGTTTGTTTACTCACACTCCCTCCACATCCCCACTGCAACACACCCACATGCACACTTCTCTAAGGAAAGTTCACATTGCTGGATTTTTTTTTTTTTGGTTGAGTGCATCGCTGCCTTCAATATAATATTTTGTCACATACTTGAACACAGTGTGGTCATAGGTATTTGTATATCAAAACAACAGCAGATAGGTATTTCAATATCAAAACAAAATTGGAGAAACCTGTGTAGTTGTAAACAGTACTGCATAAAATAAAGGAAGATTGAGGTTGGGTGGTAGAGAGGAGGTAAATATCAGGAAAGAAGGGAAGATGTCCGTGTCTGATACGGATTTTCTCAGCTGTAAATGCTGAGTACTGTTTAGTAACCCTCCTTTTGTGTGCTCATCAAATGGACATTAATATATCTGTTTGTCATTGTGGTTTGTGAGATATATTCATATAGCAGGTAATGCTGTGTAGTACTGAACCTTGCTCTAAGTTATACAAAGAGTAGAGACAGAGATAACCAGTTGGAGGCCAGTTACGTCTAGGCCATGTGTTATTTCTCTATTTACGTAGTCTTCTCTGCGTAATTAGAACTGCTATAGGAGCTAACTGAAGGAGAACTTTAGATCCTAGATATTATAAAAAATAAATACAAAATACCATTGCTATGGACTGAATGTTTGTGTCTCCGACATTTATATGTTGAAATTTAAGCCCCAAGGTAATGATAATAGGAGGTGGAGCTACTGGGAGGTGATTAGGTCATGGAGTTAGTGCCCTTATTAAAGAAGCCCCAGGGAACTGCCTTGCCCTTTTCACCGTGTGAGGACACAGGGCAAAACTACCAGCTAATGATGAACCAGAAGGCCTTCATCAGACACTGAATCTGTTGATGCCTTGATCTTGGACTTTCCAGTCTCCAGAACTGTGAGATGCACATTCCCACTGTTTGTAAGGCACTGAGTCTACAGTATTTTGTTATAGTAGCACAAATGGACTAAGATTACTATGGGGGCATAAATCCTCTAAAATAGATTTTCTATAGATATAAAAATTAAAAAGAGTTATGATACAAAGAGTCCCAATTTGCTCCATATCCCATGATTTATTCATTTGATCAATAAACATATGTGCAGGGATCTAGGTATAACAACATGAGACAGTAACAATCCTCATGGAAATGGTGGAAGCAAGAGAAATTAGAATTTATAAAGGTGTAGTGGTCATAAATGACCACTAGAGTATTTCACTAGAGTATTTATAATACTCTAGTGAAAAACACCACATGACTTGACTTAGTTGTTCTTTGTTCTTAATCATGTTAATATTATAACTTCTTCAGAGTTCTCACTTCAGAGCTCTTGCTAAACACAACAGCAAGAAAATCAGCCTCAATCAAGTTCAGGAGAACTTTTAACTTTGCCTAGCATCAGTCAAACAAATATCCAGGAAGCTCATGTTATGCTCAGAAAACAGGAAAGGTCTGACCATTAGTCTGTGGTGTTTATCGTAGTTACCTTTGCTCTTTCTACTAAAAGGTGATGCTGAATGTTGTCCTCTGCCCTCTATTGAAACCCTGACCCTCCACACAGAGATCTTTAGAACCACAGTTTAATGGCTATCTTTTATGGTTATCCTATAGTCAGTTAACTAACCAACTGGAGGTTCCACAAGTGGACCAAATAAAACTTCATCGTGCAAAGGAATCAAAAACCAAACATTAACTGGACCCAGCCCTGACTAGGAGAGGCATGACTCCACCTCTCCTCTGGTTGAATAACCACCCATCTTATAACTCCTTGCCTTTCAGAGTTCTCTTGTTTACTTCTATGTGGATCTACTTTTCCATCTCCACCTCCAAAATAGCTCCAGAGTAGAGTGGTCTGTTTTTCAAACTTGCAACCTAAGGACACCCAAATGAAAAGAGCTGAATGAAAGAATAATTCATGTAGTTTCTTTCTTGGGATATAATTAAGGGAAAAATAGCTCACATTCTTTCAAGAGGGAACAAAAGATAAATTAATACTGTACAATATTATCTGGTAACACATTCATTATTTACGTGGTTTTATTTGATTGATTGGTCAAAAGATTCACAAGAAGATAGTTCAACATACACCTCTGTTTTGAGGGTGAAACTCAGCTGAAATACACTGGAAACAACAATTGCTGTGAAAGTCTGCAAGGCAATGGGAGTGAAAAGCATAATTTAAAACCATCATGTTTACCTAGTGATCAAAGACTTCAGCCTCTAACAGAGATTCTTCACAGTAGTTCACAAAAGAATGCCATACTGGGGACATAAAAGAGGGTGGGGCTGGGCACGGTGGCTCACGCCTGTAATCCCAGCACTTTGGGAGGCTAAGGCGGGTGGATCACAAGGTCAGGAGATCGAGACCATCCTGGCCAACATGGTGAAACCCTGTCTCTACTAAAATACAAAAAATTAGCCAGGCATGGTGACACGCACCTGTGGTGTCAACGACTTGGGAGGCTGAGGCAGGGGAGTTGCTTGAACCCGGGAGGCGGAGGTTGCAGTGAGCTGAGTTTGTGCCACTGCACTCCAGCCTGGCGACAGAGCGAGACTCTGTCTCAAAAAAATAAAAAGTAAATAAATAAATAAAAGAGGGTAGAATGGGAGAGTTACGAAGGGATCCTATTCTACAGATAGGGTAAATGAAATGTTATGTAAGGTGGCATCGGTACCAGCTACTGATTATGCTAACTAATGCATTCCAAGTTACCAAATTAGATCCCTTATAAACTTGAAATTTTATGATTACGTGTTGCTAGTTTTGGTTTGGAAAAATGATCCAAAATTTATGTTACATAATTTATAATTAAAAGAAAAACATAGTACAATGATACTGGATTTTACTGTTGAAGTCTTTGTGTTGGGATTAAGATTAAGAAGAAAATTACAGTTCAACATAGCAACTGAAAGGGTAAACATATTTAGATAATTACTTAAACAAGTGTAGACATTATTAATTCCAACTCACTCTGTATACACTTGCCAATGGTTGCACTGCCTTGTTCAGATCACTGTTGCTTCATGTGTGGCATGGCCAATCAGCTTCATATATGAAGGATGAGAGGCAACCTGAACTGGCCAATCATGACAGCAGACTTTCCTCAAGGAAGTCCAGTCCATCATCGCCCTTTTCACTCTTCAGTTTCAAATATTATAAGACCTTTTATATGCTGCTGTCTTTGTTAAAGACGGGAGGCTCAAACATGTCATCACTCGGGTCTTCATAACTGACTCCTCTTTCAGTGTTTATGGCTACTGTCTTACCCCAGGCTTTCATTTTCCTCTTACTGGGACCATTTCAAGGGTCTTCTAACTGGACTTTCTCCTTCCGGTCTGCCCGTTACTCACTCCATCCTCCATATTTTCATGATGGTCATTTTTAAATTAGGAATCTAATCATGTTATTTGTCTGTCCCACTGCCTACAGCATAAACTACTAAGTCTTTTGTATAAAATTCAAGACACTCCACATTCAATCATGAATGATTCTTGTCCCTAAGCACTTAGCACAGTACTCAACATGTGGCGGACTCTCGGTAGGTAAGTGTGTGCTAGGTAAAATGAATTAAGGGCAATTGAGTGGCCCTTCCACCAAATGATGTCCTGGTGTCTAGAAATAGATAAATTTTGATTGTTTTCAGCAATTATTTTAAGATTTCAAATCCAGAAACTCTTCAATTTCATAATTCTTCTGATTAGCCCATTCCATTTTATTCAGTTACTTTGATGATAATCAGTAATAGTAGTATTGTTGACTTTCATACAGAAGAAAAGAGGATAATATTTAAACATTTTTAATATTTCCAAAAGATGTTTTAGAATCATTTTAACATATATATTATGTCCTTAGAATAGATTATCTGAAACAGAATTCCAGGACCGACTATTATATTGTAAAACGGTCTCTTAAAAAAGCACATCAGCTCAGACCCAGATTTATAATGTTCTAACTAAATTATAACACTTTATTTGATTGTCGATAAAAAGCACACTGTTTCACACATAACGCAAATTTAACTTTTTTAATTTAAATACCTTAAGGGGTCAATTATTACAAAAAAGAGATTGATTCATTCAACAAACATTTCTTGAATACCTAATATGTACAAGACCTCATCCCAGAAAACTATATAGAGTTATAGAAATTAAATTAAGTGGAAAAATGAGTATGTAAACAATCAAAATTAAAAGTTAGTTTGGAGTCAAATGAAAACATTTGTTCTTAAAAATATTATGGTTTCCTTGAGGATTATTCTTTAGTAGCACTTGCCAATTCTTTCTCAGAATGTGTTGTCCTATGATTTGCTTTTTTAAAATTTCACAAACGTCACAGGTACACAAGAGTCTTACATCTTTTCTTGCAAGATTTTTAAAAATCATATTTAGTCATCAAGACCAAATTTATCATCAAGCCTTAACTCCCAAAACCAAGAAATTTATGCATACATTTTATTTATATTTTCATTTCTATTTACATCTCAGCAGTGGCAAATTATACGTACATGGTTTTATGCATTTTGTACAGAATCACCATAAGATTATTGTTTTGATGTATCTAATATTAGACTGTCTTAGGGCTGTTGTTAGCAAGATATTGGAGAATTTACAAATTTCTCTATCTTTTATTCTTATCTATTGATATACTCTTCGCTTCAAAGTTCCTAATAAAGAATGTAAAATAATCCAAAATATTTTTAAAGCTTTTTATTTAAAGTAATGACAAGTTTATTCACTATATTATTAAGATGTGAACGAAATAGAAAATACTTCATAATGTTAGTTAATTTGTTCTATTTTAGTTTCAAATATTTTTATTTTCTTAAAGGAGAAATTAAATGAAATGTACCATTTGTTTTTATAATTTTGAAAAGTTCTCTCTTCTTTCTTTAGAGAGCACAATTTTCCAAATTTTGACATTTTACGTGGTATCTGATATTTTCTTAAACTAAAACCATGTTTATTCAGATTTATGCACATCTTTATTTCAGACAAACTATTGCTACAGCTTGGTTAAAACAAAAGAAATATTTTACAATTTTAAAATGCTGGCTTATATTAAAGTTGGTTTACATTAGCAAAACGCTCATAAGACTTGTATTGGAATTTGGGTCTCCATCTTCTACCAATAAATTCATGAAAACATTTAAAACTTTACAAGTAATCAAATAAAACTAAAATAACCTAACACTGTGTATTAGTCCATTTTTACACTGCTAATAAAGCCATACCCAAGACTAGGTAACTTACAAAGGAAAGAGTTTTAATTGACTCACAGTTCAGAATGGCTGGGGAGGCCTCAAGATACTTACAATTACAATCATGGCGAACGGGGAAGCAAACACATCCTTTTTCACATGGTAGCAGCAAAGAGAAATGCTGAGCAAAGGGGGGAAAATCTCCCTATAAACCATCAGATCTCCTGAGAACTCACTATCATGAGAACAGCAGCATGGAGGTAATCACTCCCATGATTCAATTACTTCCCACTGGGTCTCTCCAAGGACAGGAGGGGATTATGGGAACTACAATTCAAGGTGAAATTTGGGTGGGGACACAGAGTCAACCCATATTACATTGCAACACTGTTATTCTCCTTTATTCAATTGGCTAAATTTTAATAAATGATAATATGCCACTTTCAGCAATGACCTTGGAGTTAAGTACTGTGGCTCACTGCTGGTAGAAGTCCAAGCACGGCTTTTTGGGAAGGTTTAAATGTGACCTACCCTTTAACTCAGCAATTCCACTATTGTGAATTAATCTTGAAGAAGTAATGAGCATTTACAAAAATGTGTATGTATTTGTGTGTCAGTGCATGTGTCCATGTATGTGCACGCACACATCCGCATACAAATATGTGCCCACATGTAGTGTGTGTGGACAAGAAGTCAGAGGCAATATATTGAGGAGTAAATGGTGACAAAGGCACAAAGGCATTGATTGTAAGCAAGTCTTCCTAGAAAATTACTTATGAAAGACAGAAGAACAAAGTAGCTGGAGCAAGAGGTAGGACCTGAGCAATCTTGTTTATGTTAGGGGAGATTTGAACCTGTTTAAATATTAATGAGAAAGAACAAATAGGCTAAAATAGATGAGACCAAGGAGGAAGTAAAGGAGGAGGTCACCAAGAAGCAAGAGGTATAGAATTGGCAGCACAGGTGGAGGAAGCACCTTTTACATTGGGATGGGACCGAGTAAGCTACAGACTGGCACATGTGTGGGGTGGTGAGGGTAGAAGGGTGAGTGAGAGAGAGAGAGAGAGAGAGAGAAGGAGAGAGAGAGAGAGATCAGAAGGGAGATATGGTGAGATATGGAAAATTTAACCAGGGGCAAAGCTACAGATTGCTCCTTTGGGAAATGTATTTTTAGTATTAAATGCCTCATGTGCAAAAAAACCAAAAATCAGGTCTCATTCCACCTGTATTATGAGGACTGATATTTTCCTAAGACTGCCTAATAATAATAAAAAAAAGGTTATTCACAACTTTAACTAAGCCAAGTATAACATAAAAATGTAAGATAATTGCTTATGATTTTGAAAAGGAGTTGATGATCTTTATCTGTAAAGTGCCAGCTAGTAAATATGTAGGCTTTGTAAGCCACACAATATGTCTCAACTACTCAATCCTGTCATTGTGGTTGTAACACAAAATCAGCCATGGATTATACCTAAAGACATGGGGCTGGGTGTGTTTCAATAAAACTTTATTTATAAAAATAAATGACAGGCCAGATTTGCTAACTTCTGGTGTGAAATAAAAATCAGTGAAGAACTTGACACTGGTAAGGTCAAGTTTTGTTCTCTCAGGGTATTTTAGCTCATGCCTGATTATCATTATATGTTTTTGTGGATCAAAGAGATTTTATTCTATTTATAGCAGAACAAGGGAAAGAACATCTATTCTGCGGTCTGTGGTCTTGGATTTTAAGGATGACTCTTTTACTTGTACTGGCTGGTTACTTAAAACCTCCGAGACCTAGTTTCCTCCTTAGTAAAACAAGGCAATGACCCTGTATTTAATCCTCACAGATTAAAATGAGAATAAAATGTAAATACTATAAAAATCAGAATTATTTATACATAAGGAAATTATTTGCAACCAGATCAGAAAATGTTAGTTCAATCTCCACATGTGTAAGACATTGACATTATATATACATATGTAATAGTTGTAAATATTAAGTGAAATAATAACGTATACAAAGTGCTTGGCTGCAGTGCCTCATATACCTTGTATGCTCAGTAAATGCCAGATAATGCTCTTAATTTCTAAAGGCCCATTAAAATTGTCCAGTGCTTGTGACACATAGCGCCTGAAGGGACAAAATCAAGTTATTCCAAGTCTAGCACCATGCTGGCAATGCCAGCCATGGGCAGGGCAGTCACAACAACATACCTTTCAAATAAGCCTCCTAGGGCTGCTTTGCAAATGGCGTAAGAAATGGATATTGACAGTTGTCACGGACCCCAGTGACTCAGAAGCTGAGTTTTGCGTTCTGAGTTGAATATCAGGAGAGAGTTTTCATTCTTCTGTGATTTGGAAGTTACAGCCCCAGACTAAAAGGAAGGCATCTGTTCTATTCTATAGTAACACAAACATAAAGAGACCAGCTGAGACGGCATAGCTACCCCGGGGCAGCTTTAAATTAAACTGCAAATGTACTCATCAGCCCTCTGGAGGAACATTTGCCCCTATTTGTTCAGTATGTGCAGTTTGTTCACCAGACCAGGGAATGCTTGGTTATTATGAGATTCCACCCCATTAAAGTTCTTCAAGCCACCCAGGAGGGGCAGGGTAAGCAGCAATCAGTTTTCCATGGATGAAAAAGGATTCAATGAGGGATAAAGGTGCAGTGCAGGTGCAATTCTAACTCGTTTCTGAGTAAATATATAGAAAACTTTGTGGTCAGGTGTGATTCATCAGAAGGAAAAGCATTCTCTATTACAGTTAACCTACATTTCGAGCAAACAGTGGGCTCTTTTTCCTTGTCTTTTAAACATTTTAGTTTTAGTTTTATCTCAGCGAAATCAGTGGGAATCAACACAGATGCCAGGTTATGCAGTGTTTTTCCAACATGAACCTTCACCTGGAACACCTGTTATCTGCAACAGTGATGATTAGGCTTTTGGCATTTAATAAGCCATTTGCCCTCTACAGTTTTACATCCCAGGCTTTCCTGTAGACTTGTATTTGACGTGGTGCATTTTTAGATCCTGAATATGAGGACTACATGCACTACGCATTTGGTTCAAATATCGAATACAGATGTCCATTGAAAGTCAATTCTCCCTCTCACTTTCCATATCAAAAAGATACAAGTTTTCACATTGCTCTTTAATCATGTTCATAATAATCATCTCAAAAGTTCATGACACATTGTTTATAAGGTTTTATTTTTAATCATTCAATTGTAGGACTTTTTTAAAATGTTAAAAAAATATAACTTAACAAGATTATAGTGGCCATGCATGAATACAGGAAGGATTCAAACCCAGATCTTCTGACTCCAAATAACTTTTAAAAATAGTTTCTCTTACTCAGAATGATAAACTTTTACATACATAAAAACACTTAAAATAGAAGGGTATTGATATAAAGAATGATATGATAAAAAAGAACACAGAAAATATATTGTGTGAGAAGTTTGCTTCAGTCTATATTTCTTTCCGTGATTACTTCCAATGCGGAAGATCAAAGTAAACCCACATGTGTGTGGGGTGTGTTCACAAATTATATTAAACTTGTGTCTCCCTTCTGGCAAATTGGCTAGAGATAAGAAATGTAAATCACATAAGATGCTACACATTGGTTGTTTACATGAGCCTCTGTATCTTCCTAAGCACACATATCCACTGGCAACCACAAGAATGCGATGTGGGCACAATACTAGTCAATTTAATGTGGTTCTATGATTCTTGTTTATAGAACTGGAGGTTTTGCATTTCCCATTCCTACCTAATTCAATAACTCAGATTGCCTGATTTACTTTTAGAGCAATGATTCCCTCCTGGGAGCAGTTTTGCTTCCCAGCAAAATTTGGCAATGTCTGGAGACATTTTTGTTTGTCACAAGAGGGGGTTGTGTGCTACTAGCACCTTGTGGGTCAAGGCCGTGGATACTACCAAATATCCTATGATGTGCAAGACAGTCCCCCACAACTAAGAAATATCCTGCAAAATGTCAGTGGCACCAGTGGAGATGAATGCAAACATGCTAACCACATTCCTAGAGACTAACACATGAACCAGAATGTCATTTATTAATTTGCAATGATAGCTAGAACTGTCAAGGGGACCAGGATAATCATATTTACTGATGAATGTATTTACTCCCTCCGGAAAACCTATACAAAATGCCAAATTAGAACCAGACATTTATTTGCTAAACATAAAAGCAATTCTAAGAGACAGATACTCCTCATAGAACTTACCACAGTTAAAATTGATCATTTGTGTGATTATATATGTATTCCTCCTCTTTAAGTCTAAAAACTCTTTTGGGATATGGAATGTATCTCAATATGCATCATCTTAACCGTGGCATCTAACTGTAATGCACGTCATGTAGTAGGTACTAACAAATGTTTACAGAATGAATGAATGAATGAATGAACCTTTAATGTTTCAGTTTACAAATTCATATTAAACATATAACATATACAAAGCATGATTCGAAGCACTGGGATTACAAAATATAATAAGATAGTTCCTACTTGTGTGGAAGTTCCTGAATTCTGATGGGCTAGATGGACACTGCCAGTTATGTCAGGCTGCTGAAGCCATAGCCAGCCCTGCCAATAGGCACCATGAAAGAGCTGAGCCTCAGCAGCCATGTTAGGTATCATGTGACTATGTGCCTTGGTCACATTTGAATGGACTGGCGTGAAAGTGTATGAAAGCAGGAACTGGCGGCATCCTATTATCTGAGCTTTAGCAAAAGATGGACCCTGAAAATCAGATTCCTGTGCTTGGGTATTTAAATAAAAATACTAAATGACTGAAATAGAAGTGTAAAGAGAAGTTGCAAAGATACCGTAGTGGTTTGAATGGTGACTCCCCAAAAGACATCCACCCAGACCCGTGAATGTGACCTAATTTGATAAATGTCTTTGTACTGGTAATTAAGTTAAAGATGTAAGGATGAGATCATCCTGGATTAAGTGGGTGGGTCATAAATCCAATGAGTGTGTCTTTATACAATAGACAGAAAGGTAGAGGACACACAGGAGGGATTCATGTGAATGAAGGCACAGATAGACAGTGCAGATATGTAGCCACAAACCAACGGAGGCCTGGAGCAACCAGAAGCTGGAGGAAGGAAGGAAGGATCCTCCCCTGGAGACTTCAGAGGGACTGTGGTCCTGCCAACACCTTGATTTTTGAACTTCTGGCTTTCAGAACTGTCAGAGAATATTCTGTTTCTTTCAGGCTCTACACTTTGTTATGGAGCCTTAGGAAACTAATATAAATGCCTAGAAAGAATAAATATATAGGAGTAAAAGTCATGAACGGTGACTTGCAACCACGGATGTTATATTGAAGAAGCAACTGAATAAACAAAAAGCTTTGCAACAGAGAAATAACACAGTCTGGAGGAAAATACTGAGCTAGTCAGTGATAAAAGACATGTGGAATTGGATCGTAGAGAGCAGCCACGTCACTTCTCTGGTTAAGTTCTGGTGTAAAGATATACAGATTCCTGCTCTTGGTAATCCTGCTGCTTTGGAAGGAGCTTCTTTTCCTGCTTATCCATTAAGAAGTCAGGCATGTTTGGGGTTTATATTGGTTTAATCTTACAGGAAACTTCCCATCATTTCCTAAGGCTGAAATATTTTGTAAAGAATTGTAAACAGAAAATTGCAATATGAAACAGAAAGTAGCAAACAAATCCAGAATGCCAATGAACTAACGGACTACCAAACAGAAATACTTGGTCTGGCTAGAAATTTCATGAAAAGCTTCCTGCATGAATTTATTAAATTATCCCTGGCATATCTTGAGTGGGTTGAGTGGGTACTTTTCAACTGACTAATAAGAAATGAAAGGACAAGAAAGAAAAATTTTCAAAAAAGAAAAGAAAAAGAAAACTGAAAGCAGAGACACATGACAGCATTTGGGTTATCATCTTACTAGGTAATGGGATCGAGCTACGGGCACATGAGGGAGACACAGAAGCAAAAGATACTGAAATGTTATTGTCAGTAGATTAGCATGCCCTGCCTCCCACAGACTCCTTTTGCCTCTATGATAAGCAACCTCTTGAGACAACTGATGTGCCTATAGTTTTAGATGCGCTAATACAATTCCATTCCTAAGAGATTGCTTCAAAGTTACTAACTCAAGATATATTTGAAAATTTTCCATTTTGCCCCTTCTGCAGATACCTGATGTAATTTCCCGCACTTCTTCTCCTGATCTTTTGACAAAGTAAACATTTGAAGTCCTGGGTGTCTTGAAATATAGGGAAACAAAATCTCTGTATTTTTCTGGAATTTGAAGTAATGCCCTTTATGTAACATCAGTGTGAAGATTACTGCATAGATGAGAAATCAAAGGAGAAGAAGAGTTTAAAAAATATATGTGAAAATAATCTATAAAATAGAGATGTTCTGTCAGACTCCCGCTCACTTAAAAAAATGAAAAAAGTGTGGTTTCTATTTAGTTCCTTTGGTTGTAAATATATGATGTGTCTAGTCTATGCCAATCACTGTGCTAGCTTCTTAGTATAAAAAGGTAATTAAAAGTGCAGCTTCACCCAAACATAAATTATAATTTAGTATGTCTTGAAGGTATCATTTTGCCTGACAGTATAAGCAAAAAGCAGAAAAAAGTAATTGATTAACCTTATTTTATAGTGATGCAGAAATCTAATAAACCCAAATTAAGGATTGAAATGAAGATAACAAAATTGAAGTAAACAATATTTCTGGTTGGTGCCCACTTTTATTACAGTGCTAAAAATACTCATTGACATAAGAAAGGATAGATGAATGCCATCTCGTTATTTTCCAGCACTGAGATAGGTTTAGATGAGTATGTCGGGGATAGGAACATTAAGAAGTGGTAGCCTTCGCACATATGATGAATAAAGATAGATCATTATAAATGGCTTCAAAACTCTTTTCTTCAAAGGTTCTGACTGGCCTTATAATAAAAGGAATAAAGATTGTTAGAAGATATGGTGTCTTCACTGTCTCAAAACAATACTTTTGAAACCTTCTAAAGAATATAGAGAAATGGATAAAGAACCTCTCTGAGAAACTCCTGTTGTCATTGGATTTTGAAATTTGTCATAAACCACCTCTGTACTTAATCTAAATAATGAATGCTGTCACCTTTGTTATATTTAATACATAAATATTGCTACCAAATATGTTACAATATTATGCTGTATCACTAATGTAAAATTGTGTCTTGTTAAAACAAAGTTATGCATTATTATTGAAAATGAATATGGAATAATATAAATGTTTAGAAGCTGGTTAGAAGAAATTATTCACCTTTCTCATAAAAGTTTTTGTTACTTCATTAAAAAATTCATTTACTTACACACACACACACACACTTCCACACACTGTAATCAGTGTCTGTGAACAGGTAACTTTGTAGTCTCCTATTTATATCCACATTTATATCCATGTTATTAGAATTCTAATTATCTTATCTAAAAGTAGAAATTTCCAAGTTAAAAAATTAGTATTATTCAAGTTAATGAAAAAATAATTTGTTCAGAATTTACACATGAGTAAGACATAAAAATAATAAGTATCAGTTATAAAAGAGGGAATAAAATTGCAAAGTATGGAGAAAAAGTAACTGTAGTAGTCATCAAAGAAATGCTAATTTAAATATGGACACAATTTTTCATTCAGCAAAGTTATTTTACAACTTTTAAACAAATAATACGCATCATAAGTTTTAAAACATGCTTAAGGAATCAATCAATATTATAAATATATAAATAGGATATTAGACATCTAGAACAAACTTAAGAAAATATGTAATGTAGAAAAAAGTATTATATAATAATAAGTGAAAGGAACTGTAGAATTATAAATTATTATACATACCATATTATGAATATACTATAATTATGTCATAAATATTGAAAGTTTAAAATAGATTAAAGTAACTATACCAACATGTTAAATGAGCAGTGTTTAAGTTAGCAGTAGGATTGTTACTGTGTATGCGTGTCCATGTGTGTGTGAGTATTTGTGTGGACGTCATGTCTACCTTTTTTAATAAAAGCAGTTGCTTTTATCAGAATAATTTTTGTCTGACCAAATTGGAAAACTCCCAGATTCAGCTAAAATATGGCATATGCAAAAAACAATAGGTGAGAAAATACTTTCCAAAAATACTTTATGTAAGTGGAAGTGGTAATTGTTGTCTTTACAATTATCAAGAATGAGCCTTAAGTGAAGTAGCTGATACAAGCTTTTATTTTCTTTCCGACTTTCTTGTTTCTATATTTCTTCCTCCCTGTCCATGGATGCCTGCCCTTTTTTCACATCTCAAGGAATTAATTCCTATCTCACTCTTCTTCTGTCATCAATACTTGCCTTTTGACATTAAGGCCAGGTGGATTGCTGATAGCTCCCTTCACTTGGTCCCTCCTATCTTGTCTTGCAGCCACATGAATTAGGTACTAGTAATGAACCCTCATTGGAGAATCTGAGCCTCAGTGATTCTGGATTCTGTTTCCACATTATGTATCATTTGGGCAGATTTTCACAAGTAGGGTCACCAGCTGCCCACTTCATGCATTCTTTCACACCTCCACCCCTAGAATCTGATCCTTCTTTTTCTGGAATATGGTTTAGGCACAGACATTGTCAAAGCTCCTGGGGTTGTTTGGAGGCCCAGCCAGCTTTACTGACCTCTGACTTAATCCTACCGATAGAATCTCATTCTCCTTGCCACAGTGCTTGCTGCAAGGGTGGGAAGCTCTAAGCCATTCAGTGACCAGCCACAGGGACTGGCTTAGGAAACTTTTGAGCCAAAGAGACACTATGCAAGATTACCTGAGGGCTTCTTAGGGTGAGGATGGGAGCAGAAACTTCCTTTTCCTTTCCTGAAAATTTCCAGAAGTGACTGTCATTTCCTGGAAACCTTGGCCATCCTGCTCCCTCTGTGAGGATGAGGGCTGACCTACAGGAATTACAGAGAGAAGGACATGGGCCATGGTGGGTCACAGCTCTGTGTTTAATTTTTCAGATCATCTGAACAAAAGTATATGCATTTTTTTGGTGTTAGTTCAAGTTTGATTCTTCTGTTAAAATGAGTGCATTCCAATGAACACAGCTTTCCTTGACACAGAGGTGTAAAAAATTGATATGACATAATATGATCCTATAACCAGAGGTATTTTCAGTTTAATAAAGGTTGAGTAACTTCCTACTAAATAATAAACCTTTTAGGGTAGAATTTTAAGCATTGGCGAGCTGATGAGGTAAAGAGGGTACTTTCCTGGCATTTCTAAAATCAATTTTAACTAATTGAACACTTAACAAAAATACATTGAAATTGAAAGACTCTGATTCGTATCTCAGTCTTAGCTTTTCACTTACTATATGTATGACTTCAGTTAAATTACTTAATTTCAGCCCAGCGCAGTGGCTCACGACTGTAATTCCAACACTTTGGGAGGCTGAGGCAGGTAGATCACAAGGTCGAGAGTTTGAGACCAGCCTGACCAACATGGTGAAACCCTGTTTCTATTAAAAGTACAAAAATTAGCCAGGCGTGGTGGCACATTTCTGTAATCTCAGCAACTTGGGAGACTGAGGCAGGAGAATTACTAGAACCCAGGAGGTGGAGGTTGCAGTGAGCCAATATCTCACCATTGTATTCCAACCTGGGCGACAGAGTGAGACTCCATCTCAAAAAAAAAATAATAATTAATTTCTTTAGGTTTCCTTACTTGTAAAAGTGTAACTATATCATAGGATTCTGTTGAGGATAAAATATGAAATAATGTGCATAAAATTTATTAGTGCACAGTGGCTGGTGAATTAATAAAGATGGGGCATTCTGTTTTATTTTAAATTGGACCTCACCGTATGCCTGTATGGTTTGTTCCTCTTAGTAACATAGTAGAGACCTAAAAGTGCCAAAATCAAAACGTAAAGGAAGAGAAGAAAGAAAAAGTTTACATTAGCATTGCTGTTTGAGTCTCCATAGACGTGAATATGTTCATCAGTGCTTTCCTATTGACCAGTCTTTTATTAGACAACTGATAGATATGTGAATACACGCCAGTTATGTATGGACTCATGACAATGCTACACCTAAATGGTCTCACTTATCCGTGATCTTTCACCTCTGACCTGACCTTTGTATCTTTTGCCCCCAGCATGGCAGCTAAAAGGGCAAAGGAGAAATGTTTTATAGCTGCAAAGCAAAGTTTGGTCCTCTGATGCTTGCAGACACTGTCTACGTACCTAGCTCCATCGACTGCATCGGTAACCTTGTCTGTCTCTCCTCCTGGTATGAAAAGATTATATGTAGGCAGAGACTTTCCAAACCTGCCAACACTTTGGATAATTGTTAAAACAGGTTTACTCTGTGGGTGAAATCGAAACCGAAACTTAGGACACAGAAAAGTGATTCAGGGAGGTGTATTTATACTATTTCACTTGATATTAATGAAGTTTTAAAAACTGAGATTGTGTCCTAGAGTGACATATGTTTTCTCTCAGAAAAATCACCAGATAAGATTAGGGACTATTTAGGAATAAGTTCCTGAGACATCTGGAATTTTCTGTCAGTGACACCATTCCCTATCAGTTAAAGGTAGGCTACAATTTTAAACTGGACAAAATTCTGTGTATGACTTTTGAGTAACAGATACTGTGACCATATTCTTGAAACACAGAATGCTCTAGTAATAGGTCAGAATATTTGAAGTTTTGAAACATCCTAGTGAAATTTGAACTACACATTGCTGAAGTTAGGACTTCTGTCTTCTACGTGGCACAGCTGAATTTGGTACATGATTCCAATGATTAATTTTAATATTAAAGTTTTACATTTTAAATAAAACATGATCCTGAAACTAGAATATCACATCCTCAAATATTTATAAAATGCTCTGTCCTAAGTCCTAGCAATTATTATAAGACACATAGCACTGCCTGAAATTATTTAGATGAATACAGTGAACATTTATGTAACCTTGTAGTAGGAAACTCGAGTTTTGTACTCTCTTCAATATAAGCAAGACATATTTCCAGCTAAGTTGATATTTAAGTAAATACCACCTAACTGAACATTTTGTAAGTTCAAAGTCACATTTTATGATTTGGTATTATTGTGAAAACTTAAAAACATCACATATACCTTTGAAAGTGTCAAGTGAATATTGACTCCTAAATGAGGTATGCAACAGATCAGACAATTCCAAATCTGTATTTCACCATTTCTTTATAATACTAACATCATGGGAGAAAAATGAGTGGTTCTGACATGTATATATTTTTTTGACAAGGCCTTGCTCTGTGGCTCAGGCTGGAGTGCAGTTGTGGGATCAGAGCTGACTGCCGTCTCAACCTCCCAGGCTCAAATCATCTTCCCACCTCAGCCTCCCAAGTAGCTGGGACCACAGGCGTGAGCTACTGTGCCTGGCTGGTTACAGATATTTTTAAAGAAATTAAGATGTATTTATTTGTTTTATTGGCAATTCTTAGTTTTATTTAGGAAGTGATTCTCAAAGTAAAAGTGCTAGCAAGGTATGGAATATGAAATATGAGAAGAAAAACTTAAACCTATTTCTTAAATTGCTATCTACAAATAGAAATAAAGTAAGAAATAATTTGACTTTGCTCATATTTAATATATGGATAGACATTGGTGTTTCCACTTCATCCATATGTCACATGGTCATATTTTATGTGTTGGTGCCAAGGTTTCCCAGGAAGAAGATGGGTTGACTATACACCTATTGTATTTGTCTCTTACATCTTCTAAAATGAAAGGTGCCTAAAGAAGATTCTACAAAAATAGCTCAGAATGAATGTTACACTAAAAATGCAAGCAAAATCAACAAGAAAACGACAGGGTTGTTATTTATACTCCCAATACAAATTTTTTCTTTGTCACATCATGAGGTAAAAATCAATGATGATTTACAAGGAATTGACCAGAGATAAAAAAATTACCTAGAAAGCAATTTGAAATGTGAATTAACCCACTATTGTTATTAAATCTGAATTTATTTGTGTCTTATTGTTGATTAGCTAGTGTTAGTTTTAGAATAGAAACAATGTGTAGAAATAGAAGTATTATTTTTCAAAACACACATTTTGGGAGAATGTAAACTCAATATTGTACCAATAGCATTGCAGAATCTAAAATATTTGGAGATGAGTAATGTAGGGCCAAAATATATTACAATGACTTCACCTGGTGGCTGAAATAACACCAACAACATTTATAGACATTTTGTAATTTATCAATTTCTTTCTAAATATATTATATATTAAATTACATAAAAGCTTGACAAGGTTGATGCTATTTTCCCCACGATATAAATGGGATAATCAAGATTTTGAAAGATTACAACTTGACCATGGGCATAATTAATAAATTGAACAGCATAACCTGAATTCTGATCTTTTGATTCCAAATTCTATATTTTTCTAGCTTCCAGTTTTAGTGGCAAACAATTCACTTAGCTAAAACTGAATTTGGTTAATTGTCAACCAAGACTCCAAAACAACGTCTTTGTGTTATCTGATGTTCTTCATTTTTACTTTTTAAAGAGAATTGAAATGTCAATATTATATTGACAATAAATTCACCAGTTGTTCAGTGAGATTAACCTTCTTAAAGGATGATCAAAGCATGCAATGCAGGGAGCCTGACGGGGTTTGACTGCTCGGTTTATCACTGAACAGGGCACAGGTAGGCTGAGTGATAACGCCACTGGTCTCTGATCAGGGACTCATTTGTGCCATCTGGATTAACAAAGATTTCCCTTCCATTTCTCTGCTCCCTGCCTCCCACAGGCCGTGACTATGCTTCTCGTGGTTTCATCGCTTGCTGCTGAACTGTGTTAATAACTACATGACATTTGGTTTCCCAATGATGTTCACCCAATTTTTCTCTAATATACAGATTCTCTGCACCACTTCTCACAGTAATTCCAGTGCTTTAGATATTTCTTGGACATTTATACAAAACTTATTTAACTCATTTCCCTGTAATAGATAGTGTAGGTTAAGGTTCGAAAAGAGGAACATAATTTGCAAATTTTAAAATCGTCCTCCCTTTACTTTAAGCAAAGTAGGTATAAATAAAGAAGCCATTGACCCTGTCGATATTGACTTCATATAGACATGGATATTAATATATAAACCAATAATCTAAAATGAGTTTTGAAAAGAGGTATAATATAAATCCTTAACTAATTAACCTTGGCTATCATAAGCACATTCACATTTCACTTGCTTATAGTCCATGACATGGAAAACTACTCGATCAATACTTATTATACAGAAACTTCTGAATCAGGTGGAAAGAATCTGGCTAACATCAATCCTTTATGTTAGTGAAAACTGTAAAATTTGTACACCACTGAGAAAACATTTAAGGTTTTATTAAGAAGGTTTTATTAAGAAGTGAACCATTTTTAGGTAAACTGTGAATCCTTGGGAAGAAAATGCTATCTTTCCCTTTTGGAGCAGAGGTGTCAAAATTTACAAATTAGGGTCAATAGTAGACTAGAGCTTACTTTACATTGACCAAGCTAAAGTTTTCTTTATTTTTCCCTCCCTCCGCTCCCTTCCCCTCCCCTCCTCTTCCTTTCCTTTCCTTTCCTTCTTTCCTTCTTTCCTTCCTTCCTTCCTTCCTTCTTTCCTTTCTTCTCTCTCTCTCTCTCTATCTCTGTGTCTCTGTCTGTCTTTCTATCTTTTTTTCAAGGAGCTGAAGTTTCCCAAGCACTTGGTTTATAGGGGGACTCTCTGTTTCACGGGCAATCGAATTTCTTATAACAAAGTCTATGTGCTGAAGTGGGGAAAGCATGGGAGATTTGGAATCAGACAGAGCAAATGTGCTCATTTGCATCTCTAACTAACATTGTCACTTGGGAGAATTATCTGCTTTATCTGAGTCTTAGTTCCTTCCTCTCTAAAATGAGAACAATGATAACTTCTCTCTCTCTCTCTCTCTCTTTTTTAAACTTTTGATGTTTCATTGATTGTGCATAAAACCTCCATCGTAAGAACTGAGTTCCATCCACTTGTTGGTGACTGTGCAAAGCTAGACTGTGGAATATTCATCAAGGTACATGCCACTTAGTCACACTCAGTCTTTGCAATAGAAACTCGGCAGAGACCAGTCTACCCGTTTTTGTTGTCTTCAGGGCAATTTACCAAATCATTAAGAACTTTGCTTTTCTCAACACTCGCCATTCTTCATACTTAGCCAGAATGTTCTTTTGAAAACGAAAATATGATTTTGCCACTCCCTGTTAAAAACCCCTGAATGACTTCCTGTCATTCCTGAGACAACAGCCCAAATCCTTAATGCAACTTCAAGGACCTTCCTCGTCTGACCTCATTTGACCCCTACAAAAACAGAGCCATGATCCATGAACGTTCTACTGTTCACCTCCCTGACTGTGGAAAGTGATTGTCCTTCAGTCTTGACTTGACCCAATGCATTTCTTGAAATGTATATGTAATAATCAGAATACAGGAGCTGAGCACAGTGGCTCAGGCCTGTAAATACCAGCATTTTGCGAGGCTGAGGTGGAAGGATCGCCTGAGGCCAATAGTTTGAGACCAACCTGGCAACCTAGGGAGACCCTGCCTCTATAAAAACAAAACAAAGGAACAAACACAACGTTCCCCTAAAACAGGTGATAAGAACATCCCTCTGCAGCAAACAGAGCAACCTCAATAAGAAGAGCAAGTATTGCTAAGAGTCACCTAAAAGCAACTGCAAAATGAATGTGAACTTAAAATAAAAGCAAATAAGATAGACGGGGACATTTCTGTTGTTACCACCCTTTTCTAAAGAATAAAATGTTTTTAAATTATTCTTTCTGCCTTTTTACAAACTAACAAAATTTGATCTTCCTGAGGAGTGGGAAGGAGGGATGACTCATGCTGCTGAAACTCACATGAGATCAATTTGTGTGCTCTAAGATCAATTTAATAATTTACATTGGAAATATCTCTTCAAAGTAGGTGTCCCCACTGGGACATTAAATTAGCATTAGAAGACTTGCTTGGCAAATATTGAGGCCGACTTAGGCAGGTGCTGAGAGGCAGATAAGCCTGCTAAACTTAACAGGTTGCCTGTAGGGGCAACTTCTCCTTAGTGTTCTGAAGACATATTATGATTTCCACCCCCCCACCAATCCTTGTTTGCAAAGATATGAGCTTATTTTCCAACTCATTCTTACCTCCATGTTGACCTCAGGAAAAAGCTGAATGCTGCAGGGAGAGAGCTTTCAATAGATGCTCATCTTTTCTTAAGTCTTGTGACTTCGAATCACAAGCCTCCAACTAAGCAAAATATGCTTACATACACAGATACTGCCTAGATGGGGAGATTATATTTAGATATATTTGACTGCATAGAGTAGATATGACAAGATTCTCAAACTAAGTAATTTTCAAGTTTACTAGAATTTTGCTGCTTAGATAAAAGGTCCTGTTAATACAAGAAAGGACCAAAAGAAATCTCATTTGAGCCTTGGAATTCTAACTTTGTGTTAAAATTATTATCTTACCTGGAAAAGATATCTCTAAATGCTTTGTAAATGTTACATCTGTGCTTAAGTAGAAGTATAAAACAGTTGTCTCCAAAATTTAAATTTGTATTAAATTTTCTTTTATGTCTTAAAATTAGAAAATCGATTCCTATGTACTCAAGCAAGTGATAAAGAATTTATGTTTTGGGCCAGGAGTGGTGGCCCACACCCATAATTCCAGAATTTGGGAGGCCTAGGTGGAGGATTGCTTGACACCAGGAGTCTGAGACCAGCTTGGGCAACATAGGGACCCCGTCTCTACTAAAAATTTAAAAATTGACCAGTCCTGGTGGTGTGTACCTGTGTTCCCAGCTACTCTAGAGGCTGAGGTGGGAGGATCACTTGGCCTGGGAGGCCGAGGCTACAATGAGCTGTTACTGAGCCACTGCACTCCAGCCTGGGTGACAGAATGAGATCCTGCCTAAAAAAAAAAAAAAAAAATGTGTTTTCTTGGTTTGACCTTTGGAGTGTACAAAAAGTCTTGGAAGTTATAGAAAACTTTATTGTTTTGGTGATTTCAGAATACATACAGCAGGTCTTAAAGTCTTTGATAGGTTCTTAGAAACTGTGACTTTAGGTGAAAGGCTGTATAGCAGGCCCTCAAATAATGTTGTTTGATTGAACATTGTTTCATTATAACATTGATGAGAAAAAAAATGTTTTATTTTATGCCATTTTACTTAAGTCCCAGTTTCCAGAAACCTTGAAGACTTACTCTATCTGAAAAATAAAATGAAGATTATTAATATTAATATCTGTTGACTGAATGAGGCTACGTAATAGCCCAATAGACTAAATTTTTAAAATCAGGAAATTATAATTACTACTGTATTTTATAGAACTGTAGATCACTTAATTACTTTTGTAATCTGCCTGTAAGTGGCTTTGTTACCCAGGTTGGAGTGCAGTGGTGCACTCTTGGCTCACTGCAACCTCTGCCTCCCAGGTTCAAGCAATTCTCCTGCCTCAGCCTCTGGAGTAGCTGGGATTACAGGTGTGCGCCACCGCCCTGGCTAATTTTTGTATTTTTAGTAGAGATGGGGTTTTATCATGTTGGCCAGGCTGGTCTGGAAGTCCTGACCTCAAGTGGTCTGCCCGCCTCAGCTTCCCAAAGTGCTGGGATGACAGGCATGAGCCACTGCACCCAGGCAAATTAATACATCTTATGCCATAGGCCTGACCACTCCCTCAGACAAATGAGAACCAATGTAGTGGCTGAAGAAATGACTGCTTATTTCCATTGACCTTGGTGCATAGTTTCTCTCTTACACAAAGAGTAAATTTAAATGAACAAAGTTAAGAAGGCATATTTTATGTTTATAAAGCTATGATTCATGGTACAAAATACAAGTTTTCTTGGAGAAACAGAAGCTATTTAAAATGTAGAATGCAGAGAGTTGCATTGAGCCACATTCCTTCTTTTATCTCTCTTGGGAATTAATAGACAATGACAACATTGACTGTGTTTATGGTTAATTTTCCCTCATCCTTAATATATTTTTCTGTTATGATTACTTTCCTTTAAAATTTTGAATAAAATTATTTAAAGAGTGCCATAGATAAGTGTGTTTTTACTAATTTTCATTATTCACCATTGTGGTATAAAATCAACAGGTACAAGTCCAATTAAGCCCTGCTGTCTGCATGGGTATTCATTATCAAATATGAGCCATTTGAACCTTCAGCAAAAGATCATTTATATTCCAAATCGTAGTTAAAATTAATTTACTCTTTTATCAGAACAAAGAAAATTTCACACACACAATCTCTTTTACTAAAAAATAAATTTTATCATAGGAAATTATTTCATTTTATATTCCAGAGCAGAAACATACAAAAGTGAGATGAATCTTTGTACAATATGTCTTTCTGTCAAACATTCTAAAACATTAATTGTCAATTTCATTTTTTTCCAATATTTTCAATATTTATTTTGTGTTTGGCAATAAATATAGAGCTAATACAACCATTTTCTCTTATTCTTCATTATTATTATTTTAAAAGTGAAAACTTTTAAATCACATAGCTTGGAAGATTGCTGGCAGAATAAGGAAAGAGAATTTTATCTTTTGTATACATGAAAAATTTAAAATATCAAACTATAATAATTAGTAATTACATATGCAACCTAGGTTACATGTAGGTATGAGGTATGGCTCACACCCATCATCCCAGGTTTTTGGGAGGCCAAAGTTGGAAGATTGCTTGAGACCAGGAGTCACAGACCAGCCTGAACAATGTAGGGCAACACATCCCCAGGCCTGGGTAATTTTTTATGGCTCCATTTAAAGAAGCAGCATGACAATGAACCTTAGATGTCATCCAGTTCAATTCTCCCACTTGAACATGAATCCCATCTTAACCCTCAGTTTAGCAAACCCGAACTTCACTCATGGAGAGCAAATAAATCTCAGCCTACTTCCATGAAGACAGAATTCAGAAATAGTTCTTCAAGGCACTGCCACTTGTTAAGCTGGTTCTTTAAAAAGCTTATCTGCCAATTCACAATTCTCAAGCACAGCAAAGCTGTTTCTATATTGGTGTTAATTATTTATTAATGCAGTGAAAACACTTTAAATACCAATTAAATTGTCACTAATTACTTGCAAACTAAAACCTAAGATGTTTCTTTTTCTGCTTCCTTTTGAGAAAATATATTTGTTTCGCCGTCTTTGAAGTCAGTTGTACTGTAAAGAGAATGTATTTTGAAATCAGAAAAAACTAGGTCGAAACTGTTTGTGTTTTCTTGGGCAAGGTACTTAAACACTCTGAACCTGATCAGGTTTTTAATTTATTACATAAGAAGTTCAGACTAATGAACTGAGTTAATCTGCATGTTTAATTTAAAACATATAGAATCCCTATGTTTCCCCCAGTCTACTCAAATGTTTTCATTGCAGTATCAATGCCAAGAATATCGTCACTATATAGCAAAGCATGGGAGTGAAGTAGCTGAGATTTGTTTTATTGATATGTATTGGTTGCCTTAGTTTCAAAAGCTGTTTTTCCTGTAATACCATAATTCCTTTCTCAAACTGAGGCAACAGAAATTGCAGTAGAGTTCCCTTGCCAACTGCAAAATGTTCCATTTCACTCTGCTTTTCTCCATTTCCTAGAATCAATTATGTCAATTTGAATCTAAGTAGACTAAGATAAAAAATGATGAATATGTTTGTGAAATAAAAACTTGACAATAAATCCTTAAGATTTTTCTAAGAAAGAACTTTATGAAACTTCAGAGAATAGGAGACTATTTGCTAATAAAAAACAGAAATCATGTAAGAAAATCTTCCATCTTTTAATACAACAAACCAGGGGCCTGCAAACTGCATCCCATGGGCCAAATTCAGCTGGTTGCTTTTCTGTATAGCCCTTGGGCTACAAATGATTTTTAAATTTCTAAATGATTGAAAGAATAAAAGGATAATAATATTTCATGGTGCATGAAAACTATGTGAACTTCATGTCTCAGTGCCTATAAACTTTATTGGAACACAGCCATCCCCATTTGTTTATGTATCATTTATGTTACTCTGAGAGAGTTGAGTGGCAGCCACAGAAACCATATGTGTCCAGTAAAGCCTAAAATACTTGCTACTTAGACCTTTACAGAAAAAGTTTGCTGCCCCATGTTCAATAAACAGCTGAAGGCAGGGATAGTATCAAATCTCAGCACCTGCTTAACTACTTGGCACACAGATCTGCACACAGTGAGTAACAGCAGAAAGAATAGATTTAAAAAATTAAAATTATTTTCTCATTATAAAAAGGACCACATATCTATAATTTTAAAAAAGCCAATAGGCTTACACATAAGATCTGTAACTGTAAAACTACTAGAAAAAACACAGGTGAATATCTATGAGGTATAAATCTGGGCAATGATTTTTTTTTGGATTTGACCCCAAAAGCATAAGCAATAACAGCAAAGATAGACAAATGAGATTACATCAAAATAAAAACTTGGTGCACATAAAAGGAAACAACAGAATGACGAGACAGCACTGTGGATTGGGAATGAATTATATTTGCAAGCCACGTGTCTGATAAGGGGTTAATATCCCAGACATATAAGAAATCCAAACAAATATATAGAAAGAAAACAAATAATTTGATTAGAAAATGGGCAAAGGAGCTGAATAGACATTTCTCAAAAGAAGACACAAAATGACCAAAAGGTATATGAAAAAATGCTCAGCATCATTAATTATCAGAGAATGAAAATCAAAACCACAATGAGATACCACCTCTCTCTTGTTAAAATGGCTGTTGTTCCCCTCTCTTTGTCCATGTGTTCTCACGGTTCAGCTCCCCCTTATAAGTGAGAACATGAGATGTTTGGTTTTCTGTTCCTGCATTAGTTGCTGAGGATAATGGCTTCCAGCTCCGTCCATGTCCCTGCGAAGGACACGCTCTTGCTCCTTTTGATAGGTGCAGCAAACCACCACGGCATGTTTACCTGTGTAACAAACCTGCACACCCTGCACATTTACCACAGAACTTAAAATAAAAATTTTAAAAAATGAGTGTAACCAAAAAGAAACAAGAGAACAAGTGTTGGAGAGAATGTGGAGAAAAGGAACTCTTAACACACTGTTGATGGGAATGTAAATTAGTACGAGCATAACAGCAACAATATGGAGGTTCCTCAAATATTAAAAATAGAACTGCCGTGTGATTGAGCTAATGGGATATGAATATCCTATTACTGGGTATACTGGAAACTGAAATCAGCATGTTAGAGAGATGTCTGCACTCTCGTGGTTATTGCAGCACTATTCTCAATAGCCAAGTTATGGAATCAACCTGTGTGTCCATGAAGGAATGAATGGATAAAGAAAACATGGTGTATGTACACGGTGGAAAGCTATTCAGCTTTACAAAGGAAATGTTGTCATTGGTAATAACATAGATGAAATTGGAAAACATTTTGCTAAGTAACATAAATTTGGAACAGAAAATCAAATACATTATACTCTCACGTATATGTGGAATCTAAATCAATTAAATTGAAAGAAGCAGAGAGTAGAATGGTGGTTATCAGAGATGCTGGGAGAGAGGGGAATGAGGAGATGATGGTGAAGGGTACAAAGCTTTAACTGCACAAGAGAAATACATTATTCTTTGGGATATATTGTAAAGCATGGTGAATATAGGAAATAACATATAGTACATTTCAAAATCACCAAGAATATAATTTTAAAATGTAAATGTAAATTTCAAATGTTCTCACCATAAAGTGTGCTAGTTAAGATGATGAGAATGGCGTGAACCTGGGAGGCAGAGCTGGCAGTGAGCCCAGATCACACCACTGCACTCCAGCCTGGGCGACAGAGCGAGACTCCATCTCAAAAAAAAAACAAAAACAAAAAAGAACATGTTAATTAGCTTGATTTAATTATTCAACATTGTATTCACGAACTATAACATCAGTTTGTGGCCCATACATATATACAGGTATAATTTATCAATTTACGATTAAAAAATACATGAAATAAAACTGGGTTTAAATGGAACAGTGAACATTCTTCATATAGAAGACAAGCACAATTACTTCATTTTAAAATGTATAATACCATGAACATAGGAATTGCCGGGAGAATATTTAGGTTTATGAGACTATATCCATTGAAAACTCTGTTGGACATTTTTTCTGAAGTTGTTCAGTTTTAGACCTGAATCAATTCTCTTTTATCACATTTAATAAAAATGGATTAGAAAAGCACCCTGTATAATTAGTAGTTTGACCTAGGCTTCTGTGATGGTTTATTGGTTGTTTCAACTCCACAGCTGACTAGCAACATGAAACTCTCATGGAAAACCTGTTTATAATGAAGGATGCTTCTGACACAATACACACTATTATATCTTGATGGATAATTAACATTTAGTAACTAAGCACACTAGTACATTTGACTTACAGGCCATGCATTTTCCCTTAGGAGACAGTAACTTTGAATCTATGGCATTCATCTCCTCCAGAACTTTGTCAAACAGAGGTACATATAGCTTTTGATGCTCTCATTTCATTTCGCGTTGCTCTTTCATGTTTGGTTTGCTTAGCGCTTGTTGGGTTTCTTTTTAGTTCCTCTAAATTATCTAATTTGAAAAAATAACTATTATGAATATACTCCCAAAACTATAGAAAAGTATTTTAAAAGTTAAAAAAAATCAACATGGAGACTTTCCACAATGTAAAAGTGGTTCTTTTTTTAATAAAGCCTTTTCCCTACTCATTTGAAAAAGCAGAGTTACAGGGACTGTCTTTCAAAATTTCCACATATAAGCAACCAAAAGTTTGTTCTAGGAAGAGCACAGATGGCAGTTTCTGAAAAGATTTCCATGACACCTTTGATAAGAGTAAAAAGATCAACCTCATAAGGAATTTGTCTTCATTCACTCCCACACTTTCTGGACTGGGCTTTGCCTTCTGGCTAGTTATTAGAGCTGACAGACAATTCGACAGAGTCACAAAGTGGAGAAGTTCTTTTTAAATACGAGTTAATGATTTTGTAAATTTAGTGCCTTAAGCAAAATTGAATTAAACATTCAGTCATTCATCTTAGGCATCCTTAAAAACTGAAAGCTTCACAATATGCCCAGAACCAAGACATTCAAATAACTTTTAACCAGAGCCTACCCGGCAGGACTGCGCAAAGGATTAACGAGAGGAAAGGATATTTGGATGCTGCCTTCTAGGAAAGGTAGCCTGGAAGAGGAGAGGACACTAATAGACGAACCACTCCTTCAGAGGGGAGGACCACAGTAATCAGCCAATGTCAGCTGGTCCAGATCCAAACAGCTTTCTGCTAATGGAAACCTTGTGTGGTTGTTATGTTAACTAATGCAAAGATATATGATTAATATACTTGTCAGTGCCCTGTATTTACAGTTTTCTCACAAAACATTTCTTATATAATTGAGATAATTACTTTCACTCGCAATGCCATTGGTTTAAGTTTTAATTGATAATGATGACTTTACTTTTGAGTTTACTATTATAGACTTTATCATTAGATTACCATTCAGAGTCAAAGCCTGAACCTTAGAGAATTAAACTCACTTGAGATTGAAGTAGTAATCATTTCACACTTTACGTATTTATCCATGTTTTGAGCTAATCCCACAATATTACCAGTCATATTGAGATATGATATAGTAATTTGGTTTTTAAGTACGATTTTGGAACCCTAGGTTACTAAAATAGTAGTTTAATTTTTGTTCACTAAAAGAATTTGTAACTGAAGCTTCCATTAGAGATTATATACTTTTGACTTACTACTTTCAGCCATTAACCAATTAATTATAAAATATAGAGATTTTATGTTTTCAACTGCATATACAAAATTATCATCAAGATGAAAGTAATTGAATTGATTGCACATTCAGTTATGTAATTCCAAATTTAAGTAGACACAGGAAGTCATAAGTTTACATCCAAAAATTTACGAGGTAGTCAGTCATAGTCACTACATTTTAGCCAACAACTAGGGAATGTGTACTGTCATGTACTGTGAGTCAGTCCCTGTACTGAAGATATGAAAACGAATTTGACAATCTGGTATAAAATCCAAGACTATTATTTGTACTGCCAGCCTCAGGGAGAGATGAAGAAAATGGGTTTGTAAGTTAGAGGCTGCAAAAATTGTTTTTTGGTTTGTTGGTTTTGTTTTTTGTTTTCCTGCAAAAGCATGTATTCAGGGTACAGGTGGATGTTCTACCCTCCTAGGTTTCTAGGCTGGCTCATCTTTATAACAATGCTCATAAAGATGTGTGTAAATAAGCACCATGTCTCAAATTTAGGTTGAGAATTGTTCTCCTAGAGTATTCAAATTTTTAAGAGATAAAACAATTAAAATCTAAAATACGTGATAATCTAAATAGATATTATATCTCCATTCACCCATTGAAATATTTTTTCTTGCTAATAAAAGAAAAAAATTATTGTTATGGATTTTCCTATCCCTCAAAATAAGGATAATAACATTTTGCCTATTTTAAAAGATATTGGTTAGATGAATCTTGTAGATCTAGCTCTATTGTTCCCATTCTAGAAAGCTTAGAATTATTATTCTGAAAGCAGAAACAATCTTTAAAAATGAAAACATTAAAAAGTTTACATAAATGACTTCATTTTCACCTATTAAATTTATTGCACACCACTGCACTCCAGCCTGGGCGACAGAGAGAAAAAAAAAAAAAGAAAAGAAAAAAAGAAAAATTTTATTGCTTTAGAATGCTTGACAGAGCAAAGTGAAGCTCTCCTCACAGGGTGAGCAAGCATTCTGGACAGAAATATAGTTAAAATTAAGCATTAGTCAGACTGCATTTTGACGCACTTCCTTGTAACCAAAGTCACATAGCACTGGATACTGACCATTTGCATCGCATTGCTCCTATAGATAGGATTCTGATGTAGGATAGATAGGATCTCTGAGGTTGGAATCACAAGGCTTTTTAGGAATTGCTTAAGCAGATCCTAAATTCCAGCAAAACAGCGGACCCCAACCAGTTTAAAGACACTCACAGAGGAGCTGAGTCACATGAGAATAGTTTCTTTATCTCCCCATTCCATGACTTCACCCTGCACTCTTCAGCCAATTCATGATCTCCACACTTTGGCCTACTTCAAAGCCTGTGAAAACCCTAGTCCCAGACTCCCCAAGGAGATGTGTGTGAGGTTTCCTCCTGCCTCCTCCTTTGGCTGCCCTACAATGAAATCCCTTTCTTTGCTGCAACCTGCTGTCTCCATGTATTGACTTGTTGAGCATCAGGCAACAGACATATTATGGTTACAAAAGCAGAATTTTTCTCTTGGGTGTTTAGAAAGCTCCCAGGCTGTTCTGATTTCAGACAGCAGACTTAAGAAGGTAGCATTCCTAATTTTCTCTGATGATGTTGAGGAAGTATGCTGCCTAATAAGTTTTTGGTTATTGGATATTGTCTGGTTGTCCCATGCCCCAGTACAGCACACATTTTGCTTTGTCCTGGTAATTAACAATACAAACAATATACATCAATTTGGCCACATATTTTAGCACAAATAATACAGCTACAAATAATGGCCTGTTTGTCATCCTGTCACCTAAATCTAAAGTACCGAGATCCAGATGAGATGAAAAAGTGCACATTTTAAGTTGCATAAATTATATATATGTATGAAGGCTTAAAGTTCAGATTTTCAGAAAACTAAAAAGTTCTTAATCATTTTTAGAAAGTAGTTCCGCAAAGTACTGAGTTCTTTTGTGTAAAGATTAAAGCAGGTATTCTCTGTGTGCGTGTGTGTGTGTCTGTGTTATTCTAATATTAATAGAAACAATATAAATAATATTTCTTCTATATTACTTTTCAAGAAGATAGTAAAAGCCAAGAAGTAAAAGTGTTTTAATTCCTGAGCTGTTAATTCAATTTATTTTCCTTGAATGGTTGAATACTATTTCCATCATTTGTTCATTGTAACATTTTCCAATACTCATAGAATTGAAAATCATTAATTTACCAGTGCATTTCCTAATATGTCTATATTCAGATCTGTATGTTTTCTTGTTTCATAAAGAAAAAGATATCTTCTTTTTTTTTTCAAATTAATATCAAGGGCATTAAGTTTTATTGAACTAATAATCTTCAGTGTTGGCTATGAATTTAAATTCCATTTTATTGCCACTTTGGGAGATTAAAGACAGAAAGAGAAAAGGAAGAAATATAGATGGGTGATCAAAGTAGGTAAAACCATAAAGATGTATGAAATAAAAAGTGAAAGAGAAGAAGAGAGAGCCAAATGAGGAAAACAAATCACAGAAGAGAATAAAGGCATGTAAAGCATACAAAACTAGAAAAAGTGCAGGAAAGAGAAAGAAATAGGTAGATAACATAGAAAAAGTTTTGAAAGATTCAGTAAATGTGATAAGGATTCCATGTAGGTAATAACTGTCAGAGAGTTATAACTTTTATATATATTTCTTTGAAAAGTATAGTAATTAGCATTAATAGCTTTTAGGTTATTCCAATGTTTGTTTGTAGTCCTATACCCATAAGCACACCTTCTATAAATAAGCACATTCTTTGTGCTAGAAAGATAATGAAGGCTCTATCTGGTAACTTGTTCTCCAGGCTGAATGCTACAAACACACTCTAAAAGTGTTAATGTGAATGTGTGTACCCCTACGTACACAGATGCACACATAAATAAAAAATAAAAACTTTATTATATTAACTACTAGCACAAATATATGTATTTTGTTTGAAAAATACTCTGGAAAGCTTCTTGACACTTACTATAAAACGTGAGATGCTGTGAGCATGAAAGTGGTCATTAACATACCCAAAGGAAGAGACCATCCTTCTATGCCATAAGGAAAGGAAACTATTGGTTTTCTTACAGAAAACAGGAGGTAGAGTCAAAGAGGAATAGGGGAAGGGAGGACAAGAGAAAAAGACAGTCTGGGACTTTGTGAAGAGCCACTATTTGCAAGTTGAATGTGGTTTTTTGTTTTGTTTTGCTTGCTATTATTGAGCTATTGTTCTGTGTCTCTTCACGAGTCTTCAGAAAGCCTACACTGTTCACAGTGCTTGGAGTGACAGGGTTTTCTTACAGAAGGCTACGTTCAAACATCAAAAAAGAATGTACAGCAGCTTAGCTCAAGAAACATAAGACATTATTAGTAAATAAATCACCCCCGCAGCTTTATAACCACCCATGCCCTGCAAAACCTTAGGCAAAGTTTGGAAAGGATTTGACATTTATAATCTGTATTGTTGCAGTAACTGCAGAGTCTCAAGGCAATTTTGCCTAACTTTCTGAGGAGCTGAGGGTCACAAGGTTGCATAGCCTTCTGTCCAGATGTGGGACTATCAGGGGATTTGGAGCTTAGCTTTGTTTGGTTGTTTCCTATTTCATCAATTTACTTTTCACAAAATCTGCCTCTGAATGTTTGATCCATGGTGAATATGTTTAAAGCATGTTTTTGAATGCATGTTCAACACTGGAGAAACTAGATTACACAGTTCTGCTCTTGGACAATGCTGGTCCAGCACTGCAGGTGGTGAATGTGAGTGATGGTGATGTGACCTCTTACAGAAGAATGATGTGTTAATTAATTTGAGGAATGGAAGAGCATGCCCTTGACAGTCACTCTGACTTGAGTTTGCATGCTAGCACCTCTGTTTGAGCTCAGATTTATTTACCCTGTAATTCCTGTAAAATATAGATGATATGCTGTACTTCAAAATTTCATTGTGAATATTAAAAGAAATAGTACAGTCAGGTGTGGTGGCTCACGCCTGTTATCTCAGCACTTTGGGACACCCAGGTGGGATCACTTGAAGTCTGGAGTTCGAGACCAGCCTGGCCAACAAGGGGAAACCCCATCTCTACTAAAAATACAAAATTAGCCAGGTGTGGTGTCATGTACCTGTAATCCCAGCTACTTGGGAGGGTGAGCCAGGAGAATTGCTTGAACTCAGGAGGCAGAGGTTGCAGTGAGCAGAGACCATGCCACTGCACTCCAGCCTGGGCGACATGAGCAAAACTCCATCTAAAAAAAAAAAAAGTTAGAAATAATACACACAATGTTTTTAGCAAATTCCTTGGTGCACAATTATATGGTAGTTATTATTATCAAAATTATTAAGTAGAAAAAAGTCTCAAAGCCAATGATTATTTATTTATTTTAGAGTTGGAGTCACAGAGTGCAATGGCACGGTCATAGCTCACAGCAGCCTAGAACCCCTGGGCTCAAGTAATCCTCCCATTTCAGCCTCTGAATACCTAGGACTAAAGGCATGGGTCACCAGGTTGCTAATTTTTTAGTTATTTTATTTTATTTTATTTTATTTTATTTTATAGGCACAGGGTCTCACTTTGTTGTCCAGGATGGTGACCAACACTGACCTCAAGCAGTCCTCCTGCCTCAGTTTTCTAAAATGCAGGGATAACAAGCATGAGTGACTGCATCAGGCCTGGGAATTTACAGCCTAGTATATTATACAATTATGGAGGGGGTACAAATTATGTGAAATCTTCAGGAAAGCATACATTTTGAGACAGAAATAAGTACAGTCTTAAGTCAGAGATGAGAAAAAGCATGGGAGGCTACCAGCTGAATATTAAAGGTAGGTGTAAGATTATAATGGCAGAGAATAAGTTTAGGTCTGAAGAATAGGTCTAGGTTATGGCAGACCTTGAACTTCAGAGAAATTTTAGCTAAGTATGAAGGTTAGAAAGAGCCATTATACATTTCAGATCTTGGAAGTAATATAAGCTGGTAGTTTAGAAAGTTTCATCAATTGTGTTGTGCAAGAATAACTGAAGTTCAAAGAGATGTTTTTTGAGGTGACTGGAAAGATTTGCAGTTATCAAGAAATGAGGTGAAGAGGACTTGGAGTAATTTTGGCTGAGAAAAATAAACCTTTACATGCAGCTCTAAGTCTATAAGAACAAAGAATATATAATAATCCACATGTAGAGAGTAAAATAATAAGAATGCTATTACTACAGCAGTAACGAAAAAGAAGCATCAGGTTTAATCCATAAATTAAATTGTGTCCTTCATTTAGTATAAAAAGATCTAAGGATTATGGTATAAATACTGCACACTTTTTATGTGGTGGACATGAAAGCAATTTCTGTGAGTTTAACCAATGGGAAATTGGTTCTCTTGGATAAATGATTGGCCCTATACTTAAAAGACATAATTTTGAGAGTTCCACTACATTAAAATTTAAGCACAGCTTACTAAAACAGCCAGACTTAAGGGTACCATATTGCATAAAAATGTTATCTTTTCTATATTTTAAATGGTATGGCTGATAGATATTTAAGGGGAAAAATAACCTGTCTTTTAGGTTGGCTATATAGTTTCAAGTTTTCAAGTTATCGAAAATCAACCCATTTACTTATTTAAAACTCATGCTCACCTGCTTGGAGACAGAATTTGGAAATTTATAAGTTGTACATACAGCTTCATAAAATCTTAAGAAATAAATCAAAAGAGGCATTATTGAAAAGCAGCAACATAAATGTATGTCATTGGGATTCTACAATGGGTTTGTTGTAATTATATTGTACATTGATGTTAACTCTCAGTTTCCTGACAGCTAAAACAAAGAGAAAAAATTATTATAGGTATTAAAATGTTTATACAAATCATTGAAATCTGCAGAGATATGCATGCTTGTATTTAAGTGCTGAGGGTGGACTGTTCAACATGACAGATGATTATCTTTCACTTGAATTTTACAGACATGCTATTTAAGGCAACAAATACATTCATTCTATATAAAAGTTAAGAGACTATACTTCAGTGGAGGGATTTCCTTAAGAGACCAGCAGACTCAACATTCCACATCAACAGAATCAAAGCAAATGCTGTTTATAATAATACAATTTAGGGACAGTTTTGGCAAATTTTAGTGACATTTCCAAAACCTATTTGAGCCTATGCACCTTAATTTGAAACACTGTGAAATGGACTCAGGATTAATTTGGGAACAGAAGAAAAGAAGACCACTTCCATAATTTCCTTTACAGAAAATTATTTATCTTCTTTCCATTTAAGAAGATATACATGGTGGCCAGTCACGGTGGTTCACACCTCTAATCCCAGCACTTTGGGAGGCTGAGACGGGTGGATCACAAGGTCAGGAGATCGAGATCATCCTGGCTAACATAGTGAAACCCCATAAAAATACAAAAAAAAAAAAAAAAAA